>NC_134404.1:22066781-22161130 GCF_038048845.1 Mixophyes fleayi | reverse complement strand
TGGGGAGGGAGAGGAAGTGTGCTGGATGTATGGGGGAGGGAGGGGAAGTGTGCTGGATGTATGGGGGAGGAAGAGGAAGTGTGCTGGATGTATGGGGGAGGGAGGGGCAGTGTGCTGGATGTATGGGGGAGGGAGAGGAAGTGTGCTGGATGTATGGGGGAGGGAGAGGAAGTGTGCTGGATATATGGGGGAGGGAGGGGAAGTGTGCTGGATGTATGGGGGAGGAAGAGGAAGTGTGCTGGATGTATGGGGGAGGGAGGGGAAGTGTGCTGGATGTATGGGGGAGGAAGAGGAAGTGTGCTGGATGTATGGGGAGGGAGGGGAAGTGTGCTGGATGTATGGGGGAGGGAGAGGAAGTGTGCTGGATGTATGGGGGATGGAGGGGAAGTGTGCTGGATGTATGGGGGAGGGAGATGAAGTGTGCTGGATGTATGGGGGAGGGAGATGAAGTGTGCTGGATGTATGGGGGAGGGAGATGAAGTGTGCTGGATGTATGGGGGAGGGAGAGGAAGTGTGGTGGATGTATGGGGGAGGGAGCGGAAGTGTGCTGGATGTATGGGGGAGGGAGGGGAAGTGTGCTGGATGTATGGGGGAGGGAGGGGAAGTGTGCTGGATGTATGGGGAGGGAGAGGAAGTGTGCTGGATGTATGGGGAGGGAGGGGAAGTGTGCTGGATGTATGGGGAGGGAGGGGAAGTGTGCTGGATGTATGGGGAGGGAGAGGAAGTGTGGTGGATGTATGGGGGAGGGAGAGGAAGTGTGGTGGATGTATGGGGGAGGGAGAGGAAGTGTGCTGGATGTATGGGGGAGGGAGGGGAAGTGTGCTGGATGTATGGGGAGGGAGGGGAAGTGTGCTGGATGTATGGGGGAGGGAGAGGAAGTGTGCTGGATGTATGGGGGATGGAGGGGAAGTGTGCTGGATGTATGGGGGAGGGAGGGGAAGTGTGCTGGATGTATGGGGGAGGGAGGGGAAGTGTGCTGGATGTATGGGGGAGGGAGGGGAAGTGTGCTGGATGTATGAGGGAGGGAGATGAAGTGTGCTGGATGTATGGGGGAGGGAGAGGAAGTGTGGTGGATGTATGGGGGAGGGAGAGGAAGTGTGCTGGATATATGGGGAGGGAGCGGAAGTGTGCTGGATGTATGGGGGAGGGAGGGGAAGTGTGCTGGATGTATGGGGAGGGAGAGGAAGTGTGCTGGATGTATGGGGAGGGAGGGGAAGTATGCTGGATGTATGGGGAGGGAGGGGAAGTGTGCTGGATGTATGGGGGAGGGAGAGGAAGTGTGCTGGATGTATGGGGGAGAGAGAGGAAGTGTGCTGGATGTATGGGGGAGAGAGAGGAAGTGTGCTGGATGTATGGAGGAGGGAGGGGAAGTGTGCTGGATGTATGGGGGAGGAAGGGGAAGTGTGCTGGATGTATGGGGGAGGGAGAGGAAGTGTGCTGGATGTATGGGGAGGGAGCGGAAGTGTGCTGGATGTATGGGGGAGGGAGCGGAAGTGTGCTGGATGTATGGGGGAGGGAGAGGAAGTGTGCTGGATGTATGGGGGAGGGAGAGGAAGTGTGCTGGATGTATGGGGGAGGGAGGGGAAGTGTGCTGGATGTATGGGGGAGGGAGGGGAAGTGTGCTGGATGTATGGGGGAGGGAGCGGAAGTGTGCTGGATGTATGGGGGAGGAAGAGGAAGTGTGCTGGATGTATGGGGGAGAGAGAGGAAGTGTGCTGGATGTATGGGGGAGAGAGAGGAAGTGTGCTGGATGTATGGGGGAGAGAGAGGAAGTGTGCTGGATGTATGGGGGAGAGAGAGGAAGTGTGCTGGATGTATGGGGGAGGGAGCGGAAGTGTGCTGGATGTATGGTGGAGGGAGAGGAAGTGTGCTGGATGTATGGGGGAGGGAGAGGAAGTGTGCTGGATGTATGGGGGAGAGAGAGGAAGTGTGCTGGATGTATGGGGAGGGAGCGGAAGTGTGCTGGTTCTATAGGGAGGGAGGGGAAATGTGCTGGATGTATGGGGAGGGATGGGAAGTGTGCTGGATGTATGGGGAGGGAGAGGAAGTGTGCTGGATGTATGGGGAGGGAGGGGAAGTGTGCTGGATGTATGGGGAGGAAGGGGAAGTGTGCTGGATGTATGGGGAGGGAGGGGAAGTGTGCTGGATGTATGGGGAGGAAGGGGAAGTGTGCTGGATGTATGGGGGATGGAGGGGAAGTGTGCTGGATGTATGGGGGATGGAGGGGAAGTGTGCTGGATGTATGGGGAGGGAGGGGCAGTGTGCTGGATGTATGGGGGAGGGAGATGAAGTGTGCTGGATGTATGGGGGATGGAGGGGAAGTGTGCTGGATGTATGGGGGAGGGAGGGGAAGTGTGCTGGATGTATGGGGGAGGGAGATGAAGTGTGCTGGATGTATGGGGGAGGGAGATGAAGTGTGCTGGATGTATGGGGGAGGGAGAGGAAGTGTGGTGGATGTATGGGGGAGGAGAGGAAGTGTGCTGGATGTATGGGGAGGGAGCGGAAGTGTGCTGGATGTATGGGGAGGGAGCGGAAGTGTGCTGGATGTATGGGGGAGGGAGGGGAAGTGTGCTGGATGTATGGGGAGGGAGGGGAAGTGTGCTGGATGTATGGGGAGGGAGGGGAAGTGTGCTGGATGTATGGGGGAGGGAGGGGAAGTGTGCTGGATGTATGGGGAGGGAGGGGAAATGTGCTGGATGTATGGGGAGGGAGCAGAAGTGTGCTGGATGTATGGGGGAGGGAGAGGAAGTGTGCTGGATGTATGGGGAGGGAGGGGAAGTGTGCTGGATGTATGGGGAGGGAGGGGAAGTGTGCTGGATGTATGGGGGAGGGAGAGGAAGTGTGGTGGATGTATGGGGGAGGGAGAGGAAGTGTGGTGGATGTATGGGGGAAGGAGAGGAAGTGTGGTGGATGTATGGGGGAGGGAGTGGAAGTGTGCTGGATGTATGGGGGAGAGAGAGGAAGTGTGCTGGATATATGGGGAGGGAGCGGAAGTGTGCTGGATGTATGGGGGAGGGAGGGGAAATGTGCTGGATGTATGGGGAGGGAGGGGAAGTGTGCTGGATGTATGGGGAGGGAGAGGAAGTGTGCTGGATGTATGGGGAGGGAGCGGAAGTGTGCTGGATGTATGGGGGATGGAGGGGAAGTGTGCTGGATGTATGGGGGAGGGAGATGAAGTGTGCTGGATGTATGGGGGATGGAGGGGAAGTGTGCTGGATGTATGGGGGAGGGAGATGAAGTGTGCTGGATGTATGGGGGAGGGAGAGGAAGTGTGGTGGATGTATGGGGGAGGGAGCGGAAGTGTGCTGGATGTATGGGGGAGGGAGGCGGAAGTGTGCTGGATGTATGGGGGAGGGAGGGGAAGTGTGCTGGATGTATGGGGAGGGAGAGGAAGTGTGCTGGATGTATGGGGAGGGAGGGGAAGTGTGCTGGATGTATGGGGGAGGGAGAGGAAGTGTGGTGGATGTATGGGGGAGGGAGAGGAAGTGTGGTGGATGTATGGGGAAGGAGAGGAAGTGTGGTGGATGTATGGGGGAGGGAGAGGAAGTGTGCTGGATGTATGGGGGAGAGAGAGGAAGTGTGCTGGATATATGGGGAGGGAGCGGAAGTGTGCTGGATGTATGGGGGAGGGAGGGGAAGTGTGCTGGATGTATGGGGGAGGGAGGGGAAGTGTGCTGGATGTATGGGGGAGGGAGGGGAAGTGTGCTGGATGTATGAGGGAGGGAGATGAAGTGTGCTGGATGTATGGGGGAGGGAGAGGAAGTGTGGTGGATGTATGGGGGAGGGAGAGGAAGTGTGCTGGATGTATGGGGAGGGAGCGGAAGTGTGCTGGATGTATGGGGGAGGGAGGGGAAGTGTGCTGGATGTATGGGGAGGGAGAGGAAGTGTGCTGGATGTATGGGGAGGGAGGGGAAGTATGCTGGATGTATGGGGGAGGGAGAGGAAGTGTGGTGGATGTATGGGGGAGGGAGAGGAAGTGTGCTGGATGTATGGGGGAGAGAGAGGAAGTGTGCTGGATGTATGGGGGAGAGAGAGGAAGTGTGCTGGATGTATGGAGGAGGGAGGGGAAGTGTGCTGGATGTATGGGGGAGGGAGATGAAGTGTGCTGGATGTATGGGGGATGGAGGGGAAGTGTGCTGGATGTATGGGGGAGGGAGATGAAGTGTGCTGGATGTATGGGGGATGGAGGGGAAGTGTGCTGGATGTATGGGGGAGGGAGATGAAGTGTGCTGGATGTATGGGGGAGGGAGAGGAAGTGTGGTGGATGTATGGGGGAGGGAGCGGAAGTGTGCTGGATGTATGGGGGAGGGAGGGGAAGTGTGCTGGATGTATGGGGAGGGAGGGGAAGTGTGCTGGATGTATGGGGGAGGGAGAGGAAGTGTGCTGGATGTATGGGGGAGGGAGGGGAAGTGTGCTGGATGTATGGGGAGGGAGAGGAAGTGTGCTGGATGTATGGGGAGGGAGGGGAAGTGTGCTGGATGTATGGGGGAGGGAGAGGAAGTGTGGTGGATGTATGGGGGAGGGAGAGGAAGTGTGGTGGATGTATGGGGGAAGGAGAGGAAGTGTGGTGGATGTATGGGGGAGGGAGAGGAAGTGTGCTGGATGTATGGGGGAGAGAGAGGAAGTGTGCTGGATATATGGGGAGGGAGCGGAAGTGTGCTGGATGTATGGGGGAGGGAGGGGAAGTGTGCTGGATGTATGGGGGAGGGAGGGGAAGTGTGCTGGATGTATGGGGGAGGGAGGGGAAGTGTGCTGGATGTATGAGGGAGGGAGATGAAGTGTGCTGGATGTATGGGGGAGGGAGAGGAAGTGTGGTGGATGTATGGGGGAGGGAGAGGAAGTGTGCTGGATATATGGGGAGGGAGCGGAAGTGTGCTGGATGTATGGGGGAGGGAGGGGAAGTGTGCTGGATGTATGGGAGGGAGAGGAAGTGTGCTGGATGTATGGGGAGGGAGGGGAAGTATGCTGGATGTATGGGGGAGGGAGAGGAAGTGTGGTGGATGTATGGGGGAGGGAGAGGAAGTGTGCTGGATGTATGGGGGAGAGAGAGGAAGTGTGCTGGATGTATGGGGGAGAGAGAGGAAGTGTGCTGGATGTATGGAGGAGGGAGGGGAAGTGTGCTGGATGTATGGGGGAGGAAGGGGAAGTGTGCTGGATGTATGGGGGAGGGAGAGGAAGTGTGCTGGATGTATGGGGAGGGAGCGGAAGTGTGCTGGATGTATGGGGGAGGGAGCGGAAGTGTGCTGGATGTATGGGGGAGGGAGAGGAAGTGTGCTGGATGTATGGGGGAGGGAGAGGAAGTGTGCTGGATGTATGGGGGAGGGAGGGGAAGTGTGCTGGATGTATGGGGGAGGGAGGGGAAGTGTGCTGGATGTATGGGGGAGGGAGCGGAAGTGTGCTGGATGTATGGGGGAGGAAGAGGAAGTGTGCTGGATGTATGGGGGAGAGAGAGGAAGTGTGCTGGATGTATGGGGGAGAGAGAGGAAGTGTGCTGGATGTATGGGGGAGAGAGAGGAAGTGTGCTGGATGTATGGGGGAGAGAGAGGAAGTGTGCTGGATGTATGGGGGAGGGAGCGGAAGTGTGCTGGATGTATGGTGGAGGGAGAGGAAGTGTGCTGGATGTATGGGGGAGGGAGAGGAAGTGTGCTGGATGTATGGGGGAGAGAGAGGAAGTGTGCTGGATGTATGGGGAGGGAGCGGAAGTGTGCTGGTTCTATAGGGAGGGAGGGGAAATGTGCTGGATGTATGGGGAGGGATGGGAAGTGTGCTGGATGTATGGGGAGGGAGAGGAAGTGTGCTGGATGTATGGGGAGGGAGGGGAAGTGTGCTGGATGTATGGGGAGGAAGGGGAAGTGTGCTGGATGTATGGGGAGGGAGGGGAAGTGTGCTGGATGTATGGGGAGGAAGGGGAAGTGTGCTGGATGTATGGGGGATGGAGGGGAAGTGTGCTGGATGTATGGGGGATGGAGGGGAAGTGTGCTGGATGTATGGGGAGGGAGGGGCAGTGTGCTGGATGTATGGGGGAGGGAGATGAAGTGTGCTGGATGTATGGGGGATGGAGGGGAAGTGTGCTGGATGTATGGGGGAGGGAGGGGAAGTGTGCTGGATGTATGGGGGAGGGAGATGAAGTGTGCTGGATGTATGGGGGAGGGAGATGAAGTGTGCTGGATGTATGGGGGAGGGAGAGGAAGTGTGGTGGATGTATGGGGGAGGGAGAGGAAGTGTGCTGGATGTATGGGGAGGGAGCGGAAGTGTGCTGGATGTATGGGGGAGGGAGGGGAAGTGTGCTGGATGTATGGGGAGGGAGGGGAAGTGTGCTGGATGTATGGGGAGGGGAGGGGAAGTGTGCTGGATGTATGGGGGAGGGAGGGGAAGTGTGCTGGATGTATGGGGAGGGAGGGGAAATGTGCTGGATGTATGGGGAGGGAGCAGAAGTGTGCTGGATGTATGGGGGAGGGAGAGGAAGTGTGCTGGATGTATGGGGAGGGAGGGGAAGTGTGCTGGATGTATGGGGAGGGAGGGGAAGTGTGCTGGATGTATGGGGGAGGGAGAGGAAGTGTGGTGGATGTATGGGGGAGGGAGAGGAAGTGTGGTGGATGTATGGGGGAAGGAGAGGAAGTGTGGTGGATGTATGGGGGAGGGAGAGGAAGTGTGCTGGATGTATGGGGGAGAGAGAGGAAGTGTGCTGGATATATGGGGAGGGAGCGGAAGTGTGCTGGATGTATGGGGGAGGGAGGGGAAATGTGCTGGATGTATGGGGAGGGAGGGGAAGTGTGCTGGATGTATGGGGAGGGAGAGGAAGTGTGCTGGATGTATGGGGAGGGAGCGGAAGTGTGCTGGATGTATGGGGAGGGAGCAGAAGTGTGCTGGATGTATGGGGGAGGGAGAGGAAGTGTGCTGGATGTATGGGGAGGGAGGGGAAGTGTGCTGGATGTATGGGGAGGGAGGGGAAGTGTGCTGGATGTATGGGGAGGGAGGGGAAGTGTGCTGGATGTATGGGGAGAGAGAGGAAGTGTGGTGGATGTATGGGGGAGGGAGATGAAGTGTGCTGGATGTATGGGGGAGGGAGATGAAGTGTGCTGGATGTATGGGGGATGGAGGGGAAGTGTGCTGGATGTATGGGGAGGGAGGGGCAGTGTGCTGGATGTATGGGGGAGGGAGATGAAGTGTGCTGGATGTATGGGGGATGGAGGGGAAGTGTGCTGGATGTATGGGGGAGGGAGGGGAAGTGTGCTGGATGTATGGGGGAGGGAGATGAAGTGTGCTGGATGTATGGGGGAGGGAGATGAAGTGTGCTGGATGTATGGGGGAGGGAGAGGAAGTGTGGTGGATGTATGGGGGAGGGAGAGGAAGGAAGTGTGCTGGATGTATGGGGAGGGAGCGGAAGTGTGCTGGATGTATGGGGGAGGGAGGGGAAGTGTGCTGGATGTATGGGGAGGGAGGGGAAGTGTGCTGGATGTATGGGGAGGGAGGGGAAGTGTGCTGGATGTATGGGGGAGGGAGGGGAAGTGTGCTGGATGTATGGGGAGGGAGGGGAAATGTGCTGGATGTATGGGGAGGGAGCAGAAGTGTGCTGGATGTATGGGGGAGGGAGAGGAAGTGTGCTGGATGTATGGGGAGGGAGGGGAAGTGTGCTGGATGTATGGGGAGGGAGGGGAAGTGTGCTGGATGTATGGGGGAGGGAGAGGAAGTGTGGTGGATGTATGGGGGAGGGAGAGGAAGTGTGGTGGATGTATGGGGGAAGGAGAGGAAGTGTGGTGGATGTATGGGGGAGGGAGAGGAAGTGTGCTGGATGTATGGGGGAGAGAGAGGAAGTGTGCTGGATATATGGGGAGGGAGCGGAAGTGTGCTGGATGTATGGGGGAGGGAGGGGAAATGTGCTGGATGTATGGGGAGGGAGGGGAAGTGTGCTGGATGTATGGGGAGGGAGAGGAAGTGTGCTGGATGTATGGGGAGGGAGCGGAAGTGTGCTGGATGTATGGGGGGAGGGGGGGGAAGTGTGCTGGATATATGGGGAGGGAGCGGAAGTGTGCTGGATGTATGGGGGAGGGAGGGGAAGTGTGCTGGATATATGGGGAGGGAGCGGAAGTGTGCTGGATGTATGGGGGAGGGAGAGGAAGTGTGCTGGATGTATGGGGGAGGGAGATGAAGTGTGCTGGATGTATGGGGGAGGGAGGGGAAGTGTGCTGGATGTATGGGGGAGGAAGAGGAAGTGTGCTGGATGTATGGGGGAGAGAGAGGAAGTGTGCTGGATATATGGGGAGGGAGCAGAAGTGTGCTGGATATATGGGGAGGGAGCGGAAGTGTGCTGGGTGTATGGGGGGGAGAGGAAATGTGCTGGGTGTATGGGGGAGGGAGATGAAGTGTGCTGGATGTATGGGGGAGGGAGATGAAGTGTGCTGGATGTATGGGGGATGGAGGGGAAGTGTGCTGGATGTATGGGGGAGGGAGATGAAGTGTGCTGGATGTATGGGGGATGGAGGGGAAGTGTGCTGGATGTATGGGGGAGGGAGATGAAGTGTGCTGGATGTATGGGGGAGGGAGATGAAGTGTGCTGGATGTATGGGGGAGGGAGAGGAAGTGTGGTGGATGTATGGGGGAGGGAGCAGAAGTGTGCTGGATGTATGGGGGAGGGAGGGGAAGTGTGCTGGATGTATGGGGGAGGGAGGGGAAGTGTGCTGGATGTATGGGGAGGGAGAGGAAGTGTGCTGGATGTATGGGGAGGGAGCAGAAGTGTGCTGGATGTATGGGGGAGGGAGAGGAAGTGTGCTGGATGTATGGGGAGGGAGGGGAAGTGTGCTGGATGTATGGGGAGGGAGGGGAAGTGTGCTGGATGTATGGGGGAGGGAGAGGAAGTGTGGTGGATGTATGGGGGAGGGAGAGGAAGTGTGGTGGATGTATGGGGGAAGGAGAGGAAGTGTGGTGGATGTATGGGGGAGGGAGAGGAAGTGTGCTGGATGTATGGGGGAGAGAGAGGAAGTGTGCTGGATATATGGGGAGGGAGCGGAAGTGTGCTGGATGTATGGGGGAGGGAGGGGAAGTGTGCTGGATGTATGGGGAGGGAGGGGAAGTGTGCTGGATGTATGGGGGAGGGAGATGAAGTGTGCTGGATGTATGGGGGATGGAGGGGAAGTGTGCTGGATGTATGGGGGAGGGAGATGAAGTGTGCTGGATGTATGGGGGATGGAGGGGAAGTGTGCTGGATGTATGGGGGAGGGAGATGAAGT
Organism: Mixophyes fleayi; assembly: GCF_038048845.1. Taxonomy (NCBI): domain Eukaryota; kingdom Metazoa; phylum Chordata; class Amphibia; order Anura; family Limnodynastidae; genus Mixophyes; species Mixophyes fleayi. Next base: position 22,151,903 of record NC_134404.1, on the reverse strand, counting down.
GTGCTGGATGTATGGGGGAGGGAGATGAAGTGTGCTGGATGTATGGGGGAGGGAGAGGAAGTGTGGTGGATGTATGGGGGAGGGAGCGGAAGTGTGCTGGATGTATGGGGGAGGGAGGGGAAGTGTGCTGGATGTATGGGGGAGGGAGGGGAAGTGTGCTGGATGTATGGGGAGGGAGAGGAAGTGTGCTGGATGTATGGGGAGGGAGCAGAAGTGTGCTGGATGTATGGGGGAGGGAGAGGAAGTGTGCTGGATGTATGGGGAGGGAGGGGAAGTGTGCTGGATGTATGGGGAGGGAGGGGAAGTGTGCTGGATGTATGGGGGAGGGAGAGGAAGTGTGGTGGATGTATGGGGGAGGGAGAGGAAGTGTGGTGGATGTATGGGGGAAGGAGAGGAAGTGTGGTGGATGTATGGGGGAGGGAGAGGAAGTGTGCTGGATGTATGGGGGAGAGAGAGGAAGTGTGCTGGATATATGGGGAGGGAGCGGAAGTGTGCTGGATGTATGGGGGAGGGAGGGGAAGTGTGCTGGATGTATGGGGAGGGAGGGGAAGTGTGCTGGATGTATGGGGAGGGAGAGGAAGTGTGCTGGATGTATGGGGAGGGAGCGGAAGTGTGCTGGATGTATGGGGAGGGAGCGGAAGTGTGCTGGATGTATGGGGGAGGGGGGGGAAGTGTGCTGGATATATGGGGAGGGAGCGGAAGTGTGCTGGATGTATGGGGGTGGGAGGGGAAGTGTGCTGGATATATGGGGAGGGAGCGGAAGTGTGCTGGATGTATGGGGGAGGGAGAGGAAGTGTGCTGGATGTATGGGGGAGGGAGATGAAGTGTGCTGGATGTATGGGGGAGGGAGGGGAAGTGTGCTGGATGTATGGGGGAGGGAGAGGAAGTGTGCTGGATGTATGGGGGAGGAAGAGGAAGTGTGCTGGATGTATGGGGGAGGAAGAGGAAGTGTGCTGGATGTATGGGGGAGAGAGAGGAAGTGTGCTGGATATATGGGGAGGGAGCGGAAGTGTGCTGGATGTATGGGGAGGGAGCGGAAGTGTGCTGGGTGTATGGGGGGGGAGAGGAAATGTGCTGGGTGTATGGGGGAGGGAGATGAAGTGTGCTGGATGTATGGGGGAGGGAGATGAAGTGTGCTGGATGTATGGGGGATGGAGGGGAAGTGTGCTGGATGTATGGGGGAGGGAGATGAAGTGTGCTGGATGTATGGGGGAGGGAGGGGAAGTGTGCTGGATGTATGGGGGAGGGAGATGAAGTGTACTGGATGTATGGGGGAGGGAGATGAAGTGTGCTGGATGTATGGGGGAGGGAGATGAAGTGTGCTGGATGTATGGGGGAGGGAGAGGAAGTGTGGTGGATGTATGGGGGAGGGAGCGGAAGTGTGCTGGATGTATGGGGGAGGGAGGGGAAGTGTGCTGGATGTATGGGGGAGGGAGGGGAAGTGTGCTGGATGTATGGGGAGGGAGAGGAAGTGTGCTGGATGTATGGGGAGGGAGGGGAAGTGTGCTGGATGTATGGGGAGGGAGGGGAAGTGTGCTGGATGTATGGGGAGAGAGAGGAAGTGTGGTGGATGTATGGGGGAGGGAGATGAAGTGTGCTGGATGTATGGGGGAGGGAGATGAAGTGTGCTGGATGTATGGGGGAGGGAGAGGAAGTGTGGTGGATGTATGGGGGAGGGAGAGGAAGTGTGCTGGATATATGGGGAGGGAGCGGAAGTGTGCTGGATGTATGGGGGAGGGAGGGGAAGTGTGCTGGATGTATGGGGAGGGAGAGGAAGTGTGCTGGATGTATGGGGAGGGAGGGGAAGTGTGCTGGATGTATGGGGGAGGGAGAGGAAGTGTGCTGGATGTATGGGGGAGGGAGAGGAAGTGTGCTGGATGTATGGGGAGGGAGGGGAAGTGTGCTGGATGTATGGGGGAGGGAGAGGAAGTGTGGTGGATGTATGGGGGAGGGAGAGGAAGTGTGGTGGATGTATGGGGGAGGGAGAGGAAGTGTGGTGGATGTATGGGGGAGGGAGAGGAAGTGTGCTGGATGTATGGTGGAGGGAGAGGAAGTGTGCTGGATGTATGGGGTAGGAAGAGGAAGTGTGCTGGATGTATGGGGGAGAGAGAGGAAGTGTGCTGGATGTATGGGGGAGAGAGAGGAAGTGTGCTGGATGTATGGAGGAGGGAGGGGAAGTGTGCTGGATGTATGGGGGAGGGAGGGGAAGTGTGCTGGATGTATGGGGGAGGGAGAGGAAGTGTGCTGGATATATGGGGAGGGAGCGGAAGTGTGCTGGATGTATGGGGGAGGGAGCGGAAGTGTGCTGGATGTATGGGGGAGGGAGAGGAAGTGTGCTGGATGTATGGGGGAGGGAGAGGAAGTGTGCTGGATGTATGGGGGAGGAGGGGAAGTGTGCTGGATGTATGGGGGAGGGAGGGGAAGTGTGCTGGATGTATGGGGGAGGGAGCGGAAGTGTGCTGGATGTATGGGGGAGGAAGAGGAAGTGTGCTGGATGTATGGGGGAGAGAGAGGAAGTGTGCTGGATTTATGGGGGAGAGAGAGGAAGTGTGCTGGATGTATGGGGGAGAGAGAGGAAGTGTGCTGGATGTATGGGGGAGAGAGAGGAAGTGTGCTGGATATATGGGGAGGGAGCGGAAGTGTGCTGGATGTATGGGGGAGGGAGCGGAAGTGTGCTGGATGTATGGGGGAGAGAGAGGAAGTGTGCTGGATGTATGGGGGAGGGAGGGGAAGTGTGCTGGATGTATGGGGAGGGAGAGGAAGTGTGCTGGATGTATGGGGGAGAGAGAGGAAGTGTGCTGGATGTATGGGGGAGGGAGGGGAAGTGTGCTGGATGTATGGGGGAGGGAGAGGAAGTGTGCTGGATGTATGGGGAGGGAGAGGAAGTGTGCTGGATGTATGGGGGAGAGAGAGGAAGTGTGCTGGATGTATGGGGGAGGGAGGGGAAGTGTGCTGGATGTATGGTGGAGGGAGAGGAAGTGTGCTGGATGTATGGGGGAGAGAGAGGAAGTGTGCTGGATGTATGGGGAGGGAGCGGAAGTGTGCTGGTTCTATAGGAAGGGAGGGGAAATGTGCTGGATGTATGGGGAGGGATGGGAAGTGTGCTGGATGTATGGGGAGGGAGAGGAAGTGTGCTGGATGTATGGGGAGGGAGGGGAAGTGTGCTGGATGTATGGGGAGGAAGGGGAAGTGTGCTGGATGTATGGGGAGGGAGGGGAAGTGTGCTGGATGTATGGGGAGGGAGGGGAAGTGTGCTGGATGTATGGGGAGGGAGGGGAAGTGTGCTGGATGTATGGGGAGGGAGGGGAAGTGTGCTGGATGTATGGGGAGGAAGGGGAAGTGTGCTGGATGTATGGGGGATGGAGGGGAAGTGTGCTGGATGTATGGGGAGGGAGGGGCAGTGTGCTACATATATGCAATTTGCATTTGTTTTAATAATACGCACCATATGTTCGCGTTGCGTTCTTTAGTGTATCTGGTCCAGTTTCTTCACTGTTCTTTAAAATCAACAGTCGGCAGAGAGAAGATACACCTCAGTTTTGCTCATTTGGAAACTGTATGAATCAGACACTAGTAACGTATCAAGATTGTAAACTTTCTCTGCTGTGTCTGTTGTACAGGAATAGAAGAAATATATAAACGCGGTAGAGAATTAGCGAGGTCAGATATCCCGGAGAAGTGGGAATTGCCGGTGGGAGAATGACATTTACTAAGGCTCGGAGGAAGCGCTGACTCCATCCTGACGTTTCTAGAACACAGATCCATCCGTTCCCTCTCTCCTCATTATTATCATCATTAGCAATCAGTGTGAGACAGCAGAGGAGAGAAGAGGCTTAATGTAAATTCCTTAACGAACACTGACTGTACAATACATCCGTCGTTAGCAGTTTTAGCACACAAAGCAAACACTAATTAAAGTGCCACCAAACATAAAAAATAAAAATACTGAAACCGATCTAGACTTGAATCTCAAACAAACAATATATTTTTGTATGTTGGAAGCGAGGAAGATTCCTATTGCCCGGCCTTTCATCACAGAATAGTAGCTGTATACCATGTGAAGGAATAGATTTCCATAACAATAGCAATGTTTTGGCATGGTCTAAATGTTTTCTATTGGGAATAATTTGGATTTAAACAGATTAGAAACTGGGATGCTCTAACGGGGTAGACTTGAGTGGGAAGCACGTTATATCAGCGTCTATGATTTCCTGAATAAACATCAGTTCTGACAAATGGTGAAAGCTAATTTAGTGCAGAATACCCTTCGCTGGAACATATTAAAATATGTTTTCCCCCTTAGCTGTTTTTAGGGTTTTGGGAATATATCCTGTTGATGTTGTACCCCGGGAGCATTGTGCCGCCTGATGCAAGCTCTGGAAACAGGTTTAAGGGTGGGGTAGGGGATTAAATTCTCTGCAATGTGTCGACCACTATATAGGGGTGCACTGGAAAATCAGTGATGTTCATGTAACGTAGTACCCAGAAATGAGCACAGCCAGACACTGCTGCGAATTCCCCCCTTAGGGCTAGATTTACTAAGCTGCGGGTTGGAAAAAGTGGGGATGTTGCCTATAGCAACCAATCAGATTCTAGCTTTCATTTATTTAGTACTTTCTACAGAATGACAGCTAGATTCTGATTGGTTGCTATAGGCAACATCCCCACTTTTTCAAACCCGCAGCTTAGTAAATCTAGCCCTTAGTTTTCAATTTCATCACACTTGTAGGAGGCCGAATTGTCTGAGATTCGGAGGATGACTCTAACTTCAACTTCAGCAAGTTGGCAAGTATGAGTTAAGACAAGGAAAAGGTTGTTCTACACAAAGGGGCACACCTTGAGGATCCCAAAGATAGGTGAGGAGCCTTGTTGCTGGCCAGTCTGGTAAGCCGTCATGCTCTAACGTACTGGAACTGTGTGAAAAAAAGAAGGTAAAACAGGTGTATGGGGGAGAGAGAGGAAATGTGACCATGGTCTGGTCTAAAAGAATTGCCCAAAAATCGTGACAGCTCTGTCGTAAAATGAACTACAAATTCCACAAGGCCTTTACTGGGATTTAGATCAATGTGCAGAGACTTCTGTAATGGTGGATTCCAGATTAATTAGTATTGAGTGATGATGATGTACACACTGATGAGGGTGAGGATGATGACAATGTAGATTGCAGGTGCTGGGATCTAGCTGAGAGAAGGAAGATAGCTGATACTGGAATGCTTATTAATATTTGGGTAAAACGACATGTTGGCAATTTTATGTTTTTCTGCATTAAAGTTTCACCCTTATTAAAGATATGTATTTTTTTCTTTAAAAAGGTAAACAAAAATTTTACATTTTTGTTTTGGACATTTATGTTACAGAGACTTCTGTAATGGTGGATTCCAGCGGTGATGAATTAATAATGTGTGAGGATGATGTACACACTGATGAGGGTGAGGATGAGGCTGAAGATGATGACAACAACATCTTGCCACAGTAGAGTTCATTAACAGCACTGTTACCTTAGCTGCCTTAAGCTCAATGTTACCTTGTTTTGTGGTGGGTCCAAACAAACCAAGCACATCAGCCACAAAAGTGGCACTCCTTGTCGCTGACGTGCTTGGTTTGTTAAAGTGTGCATGTCCTTTTTAAGATCCAACATAAGGGTTGGTGTGAGGGTCCAAGGACAATTCCATCTTGCACCACTTTTCCTTTCAGCTACCTCTGTGTGCCAATGTTACCTACATGTGCTATAAATGCTGAAGTTTGTTTTCAATCATTCTCTCAATTGCTTCTCTCTTGTACGTGTGGCCACATACTTTGATTTTCACTGGGTTCACCATCTCCAACTGTGTTATAGGAGTGCTATGGGTGACAGCGATCTCCTCGTCTTCATCTTCCAAATCTTCATCTGCAGTGGCCAAAACTGGACATATTTATCATCCTGCCCCAGGGCCTCCTCTGTATTATTCTTGTGAAGCGCAGTGTATCTCTCGTGTACAAGCTCTCCTAAATCCGGGATATCATCCAGTGGGTCACATTTTAACTTAAGTACGGTTTCCTCAACTGCATCTATATATTGGTAGAAATCTCTGTTCAATGCAGCGTATTCCAACAGGACGGATTTCATTCTGCCCATATGTTCTGTGTCACAGTCTGTCTGAAGCAGATGTAATGCCACTCCAGTTGTAATATCCATTCCTGTGTCTACATAAGTTTGGCAGTTCTTCAGGGATGAGAGGGAGGTATCCAGAGAGGAGAAGAAGATTAAAGATGCAGCACGAGCAGACATGATAATGTAGAGTTCATTGACAGCACTGTTGGGCTTGGGCTAAGCTATTAGTTGCTTGTTTTGTGGGGGCCCAAACAAACCAAGCACTTCAGCCACAAAAGTGGCACTGCTTGTTGCTGGAGTGCGTGCTTTGTTAAAATGTACATGTCCTTTTCAAAATCTTAGATAAGGAGGAATTGTCCTTGGGCCCTCACACCCACCCACATACTGGTGGGAGGTTCCAAGGACAGTTCCATCTTGCACCACTTTTCATTTATGCCACTGCTGTGTGGCAATGTTTCCTAGATGTGCCACGAACTGCCATGTGTTTGTGTCGTTGCTCTGTCACTTAGCATCCAGCCAGCTCACTGCAGTCTTGTTCCGAAAGTGTATGAAAATAATATTGTGACCTGTGAGTTGGTCAAAAATGATTGCAAATGACTGGAAATTAGTGTTATTGAGGTTTAATAATAATGTAGGAACAAAAAAAGAGCAAAATTATGTGATTTTAGAATATTTTAGCTATTTTCTAAAAAATACAGATCCAAAACCAAAACACGCGAGGGCAGTTTTGACAAACCCAAAACATGGGGGCCAGTGAACATCTCTACTTTGTAGCACTAAGCAGCCCTCTGGGGGAAAGGCCAAGGTACCATTGTGACAGGACCACGCCCATGTTGCGATGTGACCACACCCCCTGTCCCGGCCTCCACTCTGTGTGTTTAACGAGTACACTTTGCCATAACAGAACAGTATTGGATGTTAACAGTGCAATAACATCGGAAGTTACAATGATAAACACAATTGTGCAGGTTCATTTATTTTTAGTGGCATAATTTACCGTATTACATTCGTATAGCAATTTCTGAGGTAAAATTATGTTATGGGCAGCATGGCGGCTCCGTGGTTAGCATTTCTGCCTTACGGCACGGGGGTCATGAGTTCAATTCCAGACCATGGCCTTATCTGTGTGGCGTTTGTATGTTCTCCCTGTGTTTGCGTGGGTTTCCTCCAGGTGCTCTGGTTTCCTCCCACACTCCAAAAACATACTGGTAGATTAATTGGCTGCTAACAAATTGACCCTAGTCTGTGTGTGTGTGTTAGGAAATTTAGACTGTAAGCCCCAATGATGAAGCTGAAAAAAATCAATTTTTAAGGGAACCACATGGACTGGCATGTCAAGATGGCAGTGTCTGTGGAAGTTAAAACATTCCTCCTTTTGATGGAAGCAGATCAGGGGGTAAATGTATCAATCTCCGGTTTTGTCAACTCGCGGGAGTTCGGCGAGATGACAGCTAAAATTTAAAGCGGCGCTGCCTTGTAAAGGGAAGTTTCGAACGTCCCTTTAGCAACTTTTTACAGCCATGTTGTCGTGAGCAATGACTGTAATTTCGTACTCACTGTTGTGGATCGGTCGGAAGTTTATACACACTACACAGCGGAAACGAGATTGGAATGAAAATATTAAACGGTACGACCAACCAAATGAGGCAACAATCGTCCATTTGGGCAGACTTTCGACCATTGTGTCACTGCACACACTGACCCGACTTTTGAACGAGCGGTCGTATGTCGGCTGATTTAGCCGATTATTGGACGAAAACCGTGTAGCTTAAGACATACTATAAATTAGGCTCAACCAAGAAAAATGTAGACCTGCAATCCTACAAAACATTGCGCAGAGCATTTTTACTGGGGCAGTTCCCAAAATTGAATGATGATATGTACCTATATTTGTCTGACTGGCGCAAAATTAAGTGTATTGCGCATCTGTGCTTTCTACAATTATCAAAATACCCCTTGTGACTGGTATACTGTATACCCCACCTGAAGAAACAGATTAATTAGCCAATTCCTCTAGATTCCGCTGCTTCTGTTTATGGTTAATTAGCGTAGAACGCAACCCCGCGTTTCGCTCTACACGTCTCACCTACTGTTTTTGATTATTTCTTTGGTTGAAAATGCATAGAAAATATTATTTGTGGTGTGTAACAACTGGTAAAATACCACTGTGTTATTGTAAAATAGCTATTAATAGCTGTTGTTTCCCATCGCTGCATTTTTAGCACCTCACCTGGTGCGAGTCATACCACAACACTGTTCTGCCCGGGGAGATATGTAATGGGCAGCCTAGCGCTTTATAGGGCTAGGCAGCCTCTGCTAACCACTGAGCCATCGTGAAATTCCCTAATGATTTCCTCATAAATCGCGGCACAAAAGTATGTTACGAAGACAAGAACAATTTAGTGAACCATTTTATTGTGACCCCATGACTCGATGATGATGTCACTGGTTCGCAGTGAATCTATAGCCTGTATCGTCATGATTATTAGATCTAGCTCCACCTACAAAATGGCTGCTTCCATGGCGTGTAGGTGAGGGCTATTATTTAACATAACAGGACGCTACTTGAACAATGCACATGGCACAATAGTTCATTCATATGTCCCACCAGCAACTGCTGTGTAAACGTTGGTCTATTATTTTCCCAGCATAGAAATATTTCTTTGAAGACGCCGATTGAGTTGTTTTTCTTTCTCTGTTTATGTCTAGTAAACGTGTTTGCGTGACCCCAATTTAAGGCGTACAATGACTGTTTCCCGGACCATCTGCCGTCGATCAATTTTCCCATTGCTCTTAATAAGTGTATATAAACACTGTATGAACCTTAATCGTTAAAAGCAGCGTACAGTATATTTGCCAGTGAGCGCGTGTAAAATCCAGATGGTATATGCAGTGATAATGTCTGGGAGACGCTGGAAGTCACGTATTATTATACATCACCATATAACGGTAATTTCACAGAAAAATGTAGATTTACTCTAGAGAATGATGCTGGGGAGCACATAGGTCTTCGGTATACATGATCCATTAAGGCACCTATACTGAGCGCAACCCGCGTTCAGTATTATGCGCATGTATTTAAGCTTTGCGTACTCCCGAATTCATCAATATATGTGGGCTTTTGACATCATCATCATCATCATCATCACTATTTATTTAAATAGCGCCACTGATTCCGCAGCGCTGTACAGAGAACTCACTCACATCAGTCCCTGCCCCATTGGGGCTTACAGTCTAAACTCCCTAATATACACACAGACAGACAGAGAAAGACTAGGGTCAATTTTGATAGCAGCCAATTAACCTACCAGTATGTTTTTGGAGTGTGGGAGGAAACCGGAGCACCCGGAGGAAACGCACGCAAACACAGGGAGAACATACAAACTCCTCACAGATAAGGCCATGGTCGGGTATCAAACTCATGACCCCAGTGCTGTGAGGCAGAAGTGCTAACCACTGAGCCACCGTGCTGCCCAACATCTGACAAGTTCTTCGCAATGTAATATAATAGTATATTATATGTACTTTATACATACATGCCAACTTTTAAGATTTCTCCCCCTGGGGGAGAAGTCATGTGACAAGGGGTAGGAGGGAGGCGTGGTTACCATTCATCACCATAGCCCCGCCCCCACTATAAAATGCCATCATTCACAGCATTGAATAGTGTGGGCGGGGCTTAATGACGCGATTAAGACACCCCCCTCCATTCAATGCCGTGAATTTCAACAAATGTGGGAGCTTTGCCTACTCTTCCGGAATTCCGGGAGATTAGGCAAATATGACTTTATGTCCACACATTGTCCTCAATGGTTTTCTTCTTTTTACATTTTATTTTTTTAATTTGCTTCTGTGGGCGAGGGAGCACTTTCTATGTATTTTAAGAGGAACAGTCATTTTCAAACATGTTACTAAATGTTACTAACATGTTACTCAAACAGGCTACTAAAATTTGATGGGAACAGTGATGCAAATTGGGGGTTCTCCTTGCTGAGCATTGGGGTTCTCCTTGCTGAGCATTGGGGTTCTCCTTGGAACGAAACCTCCATGTCCCCTCACTCTCATTATTCATTTACGACATATATGAAGCTAGAATGAGCAGAAATTTTGGAGGAGAGTAACAAAGTTCATCTAAATGAAGGGGGTACTCCTAAAGAATTAGCAGGCTGGACTTTGAAGTTCACCATGCAGATTTTAAATTAGCAATTGTAACAACCAGTTGTGGGTTAGGGGATGTGAAATGATGTTCACAGGAAATATGGCAGCATGGATCGGGCAACATCTTAAGGATTTTCAGAGAAATTAATTCTTTCTTTTCACGTTGCTTAGTTCACTTCACCGAGCAGTGCAATGGAAATATAGCTACTGTCTCTTGCATCACTTGAGACGCTTAGAACTTTGAATGATCAAAGCTTCCTTTTATTATACGCAAAGTACAAATTAATTAATTAAAGAGAAATCTAAGTAACTACTTGTCTTTAGATACCCCCCTTCCCACACACACAAACAGACCAGGTCATATGTCTTTATAAAGAAACATTTATATGCGTAGTATGTTCTTAGAGTTAACCTACATTGTAAACCTAAATACATGCCCAGTATGTGATAAAATTATCTTACACACCAAATACAAAGGAATATCATTAAAAACACACAAGAGATGTGTAGAATGGATATGTGTATTGTCTACTTCTCACATATTAAGGACACTTGGCGAAACGCTTTGTATAGATAACACATCTATCCTCCTGGGAGCCAAGGGCAAACTCCTGTATAACTCTGTCTTTGTTACATATCACACACACACACATCTTACTATTCTGACCTTATAAGACAAAGCACTTGTTCAATTACCCCTCACCATCCGCCCTTCACAGCCATAAAATGACATTTTTTTCCGCTGCCAGTGTGTAATTTTCCCATCATTCACCCAGCTATTTTTGTCAACGTGTTGCTTCGCCTCCTCGGAAGACGATCCCCATGGTGATGGGTACTCGGAGCTGCGTTTAGACGCTGTTCTTGGCAGTGGGGTTAGAGGATGAAAGGCTGAGGATTAAGACATTTGTAACGTGTCAAAAGAGGAGGCAGATTATGGGGAGTGTAAAAATGGTTCTTGTTTGTCAACATACGATCCAGAAAGGTTCGATAAACCCCAGGGCCGGATTAACCTGAGGTCTAACAGGGGCCTCGGACATCCAGGGGGACCGTGACAGTGCTCAGCGACATTATTGATCGGTGCGGGGGCGCCACCGGCCCGATCAATGCTGCTGAGCCTGTCACTGTAGTCCTTCCGCGGCGCTCAGTAATGAGGAGATCTCGTGAGAGTGAGAATCACGAGATCTCCCCAGAAAGGAGATTTTTGTCCTCACTGCCCTGGTGTTAGATAGTATAACACACTCGCCCGCTCTGCAGCAGTGAATGCACCCCTCCCAACATTTGGAATCAGGAAAGTGGGACAAAATAAGCCCCCCCCAGGGGCGCACGCAGGATTGTCAGGATGGGGGGTTTCCCCCCCCCCCCCCCTCTGACCAAAAAAAAAAAAACACGCAAGAGAGCTGCTGCACATGCGCCCGCTTCGGCAGCGAGCACTGTACTATACAGCAGCCGCGGCGCTGTCAAATAAGCGTCCGCGGCAGTGCTGTATACAATACAGCACTGCCGTGAATGCTTCTTTAACAGCGCCGCGGCTGCTGTATAGTACAGTGCCGCTATGGTTGGCACTTACCTAGCAGAGACCCAGAAACCCCCCCCTGCGTGCGCCACTGCCCCCACCCAAACTCAGCCCACACACATCTTGGACAAATCTAGGTAAAACTCCACCCACTTTCATGTTAAACCACGCCCCTTTTGCAATCCACTAAATGGGATGCCCCTCCAAAATCGTGATTGTCGGGATGTATGGTGAACGGGTGCCACTTTCCCAATTCCCGAAACATAGGCTGTTGGGTGGTTTGCGACACCCCTAAATCAAATTTTTCCTATATGGGCCACGTGCCTGCAAAGGACCCGAGATGTGACCAGCTTACACCGGCAGAGGTGGGATCTTGTACTGTACTATTTATTACAGGGGGAAAGCTGGAGAGTTGGCAGAAAATTTCGCCAGATTTAGGGCTTCTGCCTATGTAACAAAGCCCCCGGGTCAGAGAAGACTGGGGGGCTCCAACGAAGCTTCACTATACAAAGCGTGGGGACACCTATTTACCTCGACCTATCGTTATCACCTTCTCAGGGTGTTGGGGGCACATTAAAAAAAAGGATTTATTTATTTAAATTAAGCCTTTTGAATCAGATTTTTTATTTTTGCATTTTTTTAAATATTTTATTATATATGTTTTTTTTTATTACTGTATATTTTTTGTAACGGTTCTCTGTTTTCTGCAGATTTTTATCTCGTCGCAGCTCAAACAAATAGACTCCTATGGGTATATTTACTAAACTGCAGGTTTGAAAAAGTGGAGATGTTACCTATAGCAGCCAATCAGATTCTAGCTGTCATTTTGTAGAATGTACTAAATAAATCACAGCTAGAATCTGATTGGTTGCTACAGGCAACATCTCCACTCTTTCAAACCCGCAGTTTAGTAAATATACCCACTAAAACGTAAACACAGACTTGGTCAAATAACATTTCCCTAGCTTCATAAAAGCTAGAAAATGTATTGTTTGTGTGCCTTCAATAACAGTAATTTTAATAATTTGAACGTGAATTAAAAAATGGCTGTACCCCAGTCATGTGATACACCTATGTTCGTATTGCTTGCTAATATTAGACCACGCTGTTGCTTCACCTCTTGTAAAGATCGCTTGTCACACCAGGTACTTCTCTGGTAATGGCTGGATATATAGAAATTGCCGACGAGCGAGTCTGCTTGTACAGTCAACTTTAACCCGCCATTGTGATGAAGTCGCTTGCTCTAAAAATTCCTAATTAGTGTAACATGCTCTGACGTCTAATATCTTTCAGAGCTCTGACATATTTAATTAATCCAGGTAATTAATCATCATCACTTTATCCACATTGAAGCCTTGGCTGCAATTTGCTTTGTGTGTTGATATTTTGGTAATCCAGAAAGACAGCTTTAGGTATCGCCGTTTGTGCTCAGCAATGAGCGTAATCATTTCACTGTCTGAGGCAGGAAACAGAATAACATCTTTCTCAGTCATTACCCAAAACCAACATATTTATTTTATTGCATTATGAGCTGACAAATAGTGCCACGTTGTGTCAGCAATGATTTAATTCAGATAACGGCAGTGCAGTCAGCCCTCGTGGGAGACTTAAAGTGCAGCTGTTGCCTACCAGCAGCGACGGCGGCCATATTGTGGTCTGAACCAATATTCATGGGAATGCAGTATATTAATTCACTAGGAACCAACTACAGCTTTGAGGCAATTTTTATATTACCCTGGCTAAACAAATATTGCTTAACTGGAAATTGCAAGTCCACGTTCACCAATGAGAGTTACTTCAGCATGCCACTTCCCCATCTAATCAGAAACCTGAGCACCCTCCTAAATATAAAAATAATCACTGGCCGTGGTAGGCCTACTGAGGTCAGTCAATGACCATGTACATTACCTCAGACCCCTGGGGACAATATTAAAGTGGATGGGCTTCAAATTGAACAGTTGGGAGCATCCATGTTTTGTGTATATATCTCAGTACTGAAGAGTATAACTGTATTGTATTATTTCTCACTATTTATTGAATTTGTCAAAGACAAATAATTGGATGAAAGAAACTATATTGATTAATATTGTTTTACTGTGCGATTGCGATCAGTACACCACGTGTTATGACGCAATCGCGCGATAAATAACACACACTTACACTTGCACGTTCACTTGTATATAGTTCATTTTTATAATAGTTCCAACCCACAGTCGTTTATGAACAGATGTTATTGGGGACAATATATTCAAATGCACTTCAAGGTATAAAGGATTGTCAGTTCTGGTCACTCACTACGCCTGGATAAAGATTGTTGAATCGAAACGCGTCGGCAGACGTTAGTGAGTGACATAAGACGCTGAACAGGGGATTTTAGAAGTGGAAACCCCAGCCCTCCCCGAACGGCGTGCAGCGCTGAAGTGTTACCCGGGACATCTATGGCGGCTGTAATAAGATCTATCACGCTTGTTTGGAAGATCGTAGGGTAAGGGTCCCCCCTCTCCTCATGTAGCGATGTCTGTTTATCGTTCATGAAGTTGTCTATGAGCAGTGTTTTATTAATAAATATTGTAAGGATTTTACACTATGGAATCTTCTCTTCTTTATTATTATGACGGAGTGGAAGTTTGCTTTATGGGATAAAGATCAGAAACGAAGAAAGACCATTACACATGCCAGATTTACATCGCTTATTTTCTATCATCCTCTAGTAAGTGCATACCCATGAGGGGTTAATGAGGATCTTTTTCATCACATGGTGTTGTTGTATAATAGAAGACACGGGTCATTAAAAGGTCTTTTCGTGTGAATATTTCTGTTTGGTATAAACAGGCTATACTATGTCAATTTTATATATATTTTTTTTATATATGTCGATTGGAGGAATATCCACTACGAAGATAATTAAAGAAGAGGAATTTCACACTCCATTTGAATACTGTCATCAAGAAATAGTGACTTTATTTATTGTAGGACTTGTGTGGGTGTTTTATATGTTATATCCTTAAGCGCCAACTTCTCTTAATATTGTGGTTTTTATATAGATGTATGAGTACATAGAAGGGATTGTACATTTTAAGATAAGAGGCTGCTCCGGGATTAATTGCGCAGAAAGACATCTTTTTGATCTTTAGATGTTATTGAATTTATAGTTTATATATGATAATGGTAAGAAACACTAAGGTTCTCTAAGGTTCTAAGGTTCAGGTTAAAGGAAACATGTCATGTTTGGTGTTATTCTAATACCCTATTTATCCTTAGTGATCCAGTTTCATTGGCTATGAGATCGCACCTTGCGTATGGGAGTTATTGAATATAGGGGATTAGTGATCAGAATGGTATTGTGTGTATAATGTAAATAGACCAGTTTGAACAAGCTTTCGGCGGGAAGATTAGTATGCATCTGATTAGAGAGCTCACCCCCACCCTTGGAGGGCGTCGTTTGAACTGACCTATGAACTACATTATACTGGACTGTCCTGGAGCCTGAACCTATGAAAACATACCAAGTCATCTGTATAGTATTTACTGTAACACCAAATGTATATATATTGGTCTCTGGAACCAGCATTCAGTCTCTTGGACCACAGACTTCAGGATTGAATGACTGTAAGCGGGATCCAGCAGAGAACGGCGTATGTATCGGTTGTACCTATTTATTTAGTTGTTATTCTTTTGCTTTTGCTAATAAATCGCTTTGTGAGTTGGAACCACACAAATCGCAGCAGACAATGATTATTGGTAGACGATAAAATAACTTTAATAAATCAATTGAAAAGTAAAATTTGTAGTAATTAGGTGAGCAAGACTGTTTGTAGGTCAATTTAGGTCAAGCTTCGTAGATCAATTTATCAGACATATTATAAATTTAAAATGCTCTTCTTTCAAATGGTGGGATGATTATTTTAACATTGCACCTAGTGGAGGCAGCCATTTTGTGGGGCTGAGCTAATATTCAGCCTATGAATTTGCCTCATGCCTCCACAAAATGGCCGCCTCCTCTGCGTGTAGGTGACAGGCGCAGTTTAACAACCAGGCCCGAGAGAGGGGAAACTAGCAGGAGTGTGGTACAGTAAGGATAGGTTATCCACGTCTCTCCTTTGGTTCCTACTGTTGGAGGGAAACTCAGTATATGCAGCAGGATAGCAATAAGATTTTCAGGTGGGCTTTCCAGCCTCTATGTCCAGACAGAAAAGAACAAGGATTTTTATTTTAGGCTCCATGGAGAACGGGGACGATAATGAAAATCCCTCAAAGCATGTTAGATTTCGCTTCATAATGACTACCTGTAATGAACACACACGTAGCACACAGAGAGTGACTTGACAGCACCACAGCTCAGTTCTACTGAGGAACATTCATTATCTGCAGAGATTTCCAGGAAATTATTGGTAGAAGACAAGCGGTTCTTTTACTAAACTGTACTTTGTGTAATTCTTTTATTTATTAACGCACAGTTCCATTGATGTTCAGGATGTGGAGGTCCCCAAGCAGGCGACGTACCTCTGTCCGTGCGAGAAGCGCGGATTTCGCAAGTGGATCCCGGGTACCAGGGCCATCTTAACAACATTATGGGCCCTCAGGCAAAGCAGTGGACCGGGACCATATATATATATATATATATATATATATATATATATATATATATATATATATATATATATATGTATATGTATAATTTTTTTTTCAAAACCACCTTAACTTACCTTTCAATTGCCCTGTTCTCCAAATCCGATCCTCTTCTCTTCTTCTTCGCTGTTCTGCGCTCCTCTGTTCTGCGCTCCTCTGTGCTGTGCTTGCAGTGAATGTTGGGTGTGATAACGTCATCACGCCGGACATTCACTGCGAGAGCAGCACGAAAGCGGGGACCTGACCTGAACGGTCAGGTGACCGTAAAAGGTAACTTTTTTGTTTTGTTTTTTAGATAGGAGTCCTGCCTCGGGTCCCCTTGTCCGCTGGGCCCCGGGGACCTGTCCATCGTGCCCAGTCAGAAAGACAGCCCTGCAGGCTACTTTAAAGGACGTTCCCTGCACCTTGGACCTAGAGGGGTTTTCAATTCTTCCTGTCAGTTGTGACCTATAAGTTGACTTTTGCCAAAGTGCAACTTTCTAAGTCTGCAGGGTTGAGACAGTTGAGGAATTCCACTGGGAAGTTGAATGTGCTCCTTCACTGGAGAGAAAGAATAGCAAATCCTTGATTGAGGCCACTGGTTCAACAGCTTATATTCATTTGCTAGCTCTGGTTCCCAAACATGAATGTAGATTTATTAAATACAAGTTAACCCGTGCATGATACTCATGCATTCTAGTCAAATCAAGCTACTTAAGGTCTTAAAAAGGTTCTTGTCATGCATTTGGGCCTAGCCCAGGCCTCCTCAGGGGAAGAGCGTTACTTCCCGACGCAAGCGGCCTTTTTAATGTGTGTTCATGAGGTAAAATTACCTCACGAAAATGAGTTTGACCCCTCAACTCGTAAATTTAGCCTTTACTACCCCTCCCACGGGGGGAAGGGGGGATGATGGAAGTTAACAGACTTGACTATTCTAATTTTTTTGTCAAATAATGTCAGTATACCAAATTTCAGGTCAATTGGATGAGCCCTTTCTGAGAAAATAGTTTTTTCCACACACCCACTAACACACGCCGCTAGGCTTTTACTTTTATATATTAGATAATGCTAAGAATTTAGTAGGTCAGTGTATAACTCCGCCCAGCAGGTGGCGCTGCAGCTTGGTTTTTTTTTCTTCCACAAACAGACTAACACACGCCGCTAGGCTTTTATATTATAGAAGGTTCCAGGTTAACCTAACTCGATATTATGACATCACACGTTGATGTCATGACCTGAGTGGTGTAGGGAATTTCATGGCGTAGTTGACTAAGCCTTCATTATACATTGTGCTGTCCACTGACTCAGTGGGCGTGATTGATCAAGGAATGTAATGCTGACATGTGCCGTATTTTGACGTAAAATCGCACTGCGCATGCTCAGAAATGGACTATACACCAGACAACATAAGAACTTCCAATTAATCTTCAAGCGCAAAGGGCACTTACCACAGCCTACGGTTTCCTGGGCGGTACGGGGAGGGGAGAGGGCGTATGTCCCTAGTCAATGTACAGTAAGGGTGTGCGAGGCTCGTGCGCATGCAACAGCGTCCAAATTGAACTTTGGGCATGTCAACAGTACGTGTTTTTCGGTCATATCACTGGCACCAGCTACAGGTCGGGTGTAAGTGCTGATTACTAGTGATGACTGCTGTGTATACAGCTAGAACATGTGTTTGCAATCAGGAACAACTGTAAAATGCATTTATGTACAGTAGACATTAATAACATCATGATAAAAGTATTTAATGGAAGAAAAAAAACCTTTTTTTTAATGTTTTATCATTAATGACTGTGGGCCTGATTCATTAAGGAAAGTTAAGCAAAGGTAAGTAAGTAAGTAGGGCAAAACCATGTTGTATTGGAGGGGGAGGTAAATTTAAAATGTGATGGCAGATATATATCCAGCAGTTTATTGTCTGTTAGAGCAGAGCGGACTTAGACCCGTATTCAACAAGAGACATTTCTACAGATCAGCTTGTAGTCGAGCACTGACATGTGTAAGCCCGAATTCCGTGTGCTTTAAAAAAAAACATACGTGATACATTAGATTTGCGTGCCTTAACGAACCACACCCAGTATATCCTCTCCTTGTCAGGGAAATGACCATGCAGAGACCAGTTGACAGCTGTGGCGTTGTTATACTTTGGTCTTAAAATGTCTTGTTTGCAAAAAATCCAAAATCTGCTGGTTCAAACTGAAGAGCTTATAGTTGTGTGCTTTAATCGGTGCCAAAACATAAACTTCGCTTTACAGATTAAGGTCCCAGATGAAACTAACTCAAGTGTTGATGTCATACTTCATACAGACCTGAGTGTTTTTGCTGCAGGTGAAGCAAATCTGTTTTCAGAAGCTTAGGCAGAGTTTTCCTGTCAGTGGTCTTTTAGCATGATGCAATATCATCAGTTCCTATCATCAATTTATATAGTGCCGCTGATTCCGCAGCGCTGTACAGAGAACTCACTCACATCAGTCCCTGCCCCATTTGAGCTTACATTCTAGATTCCCTAACACACACAGACAGACAGACTAGGGTCAATTTTTGAGCAGACAATTAACCTACCAGTATGTTTTTGGAGTGTGGGAGGAAACCAGAGCACCCAGAGAAAATCCACACAAACACAGGGAGAACATACAAACTCCACACAGATAAGGCCATGGTCGGGAATTGAACTCATGTCCCCAGCTCTGTGAGGCAGAATTGCTAACCACTGAGCCACCATGTTTCCTAGTAAAAATAACAAGCTACAATCTCATGAATAATGATTTACCTAACAATGCGGCTGGCTTTATGCCAGCAATGGCAACATTATAGCTGAAACATCTTATTTTCTCCTTTTAAAAACTTGAAAATGTAACTGAAACGAAAACATTTTTATTGGAATACATTTTCCCAATTGTTAATACAATGACATATAAACCATTAATGTGAATTACTCTTAATAAGCCAGGGCAGGAGTAGACAGGATGGAGGGGCATCCAGTTTAATATCTCTATGATTAATTACATCTGAAATTTCCCACGGATTATGACTATAATATCTTATGTACATTGAAGATTTATTTTTTTTGTAGTTTTTTTTAAAGGCATTACTTCCCCTTAGAGAAATTAAAACATATTGGAGATTGGGATGCATTTTGCCTTCTGTAGCATGTCGTAATACAAGCCCTCCAATGTATCTGCTTAAAAAGTCAATATTGTTTTCTACACATATATTGCATCAAAGGGAATAGACAGCACATGTTTCGAACCTAGATAATAAGACATATATGAGCTCAGCCATGCCGGAGGTGTTAGCAATTATATTTATATCAGGAGAGAACTCTGGAGAAGCAGGAATGCTTCTGACAAGAGGGCGGGATGGAAGTGATGTGAACTTGTTCTATAACTGAATGAGCCATCTCTGGTGGATTCCAAAACAACCGGCAGCGAGATAACTTGTCTTACACAGCCTGACGTCTTCATATTCCCAGCATACACAGCCATTACCGTGCCATTGTAATAATGAGAACAGTGATAGGAGAAAGACGCTTCCAGTGGTCAATTTGACTATTTATTTTTTAAGTAAAAAAAAATATGCTTTTCTTATCAGTATGGTTTCCTCGACCTTACGTGAAAATTTTTTTTTCTACATTGTATCGTTTAATGTCACTATCTAGACATAAATGTATAATAATATTCATGCTGCAGTCATCTTCCTCGCTTCTATAAAGTTGTTTTAAATCTGTCCACCTATGGTCAAAGGACAAGATCAATGAAGTCGTTGGGGTATTGTCATATTTGGAGAGGTTGTTTAATAGCAAAATTTGGGCAACGGAAAGCAGTCAAAAGCCCAAAAGTATTGCTCACAGCACGAAGGGATGGACTTAAGTTATGTCTAGCACATATACCCATCTAAATTGTCATGTATACAGTTCTAATAGTACGGTGGCTCAGTGGTTAGCACTTCTCACAGTGCTGGGGTCATGAGTTCAATTCCCGACCATGACCTTATCTGTGTGGACTTTGTGTGGTCTCCCCGTGTTTGCGTGGGTTTCCTCCGGGTGCTCCGGTTTCCTCCCACACTCCAAAAACACACTAGTAGGTTAATTGGCTGCTATCAAAATTGACCCTAGTCTCTTTCTGTCTGTGTGTATATGTATGTTAGGGAATTTAGACTGTAAGCTCCAATGAGGCAGGGGCTGATGTGAGTGAGTTCTCTGTACAGCGCTGCGGAATCAGTGGCGCTATATAAATAAATGGTGATGATGATGATAATAGGGACAATGTATTTTTTTACTGTAAACAGTACTCTAAAAATAATTTCACTACTGTGATAGAAATCATTTAATTCACAATAGGTTTAATATTGTCTATTTGAAGTCGTCTGGTTATTTGTGCTACATTCATATAACTAAGGCACTGTCTGGATGTGACCAGTATCTTAGGGGCTCACTTAAGTATCACATGACTGATTCGCTTTTTATGTAATGGAATGAGCAGAAATATATTAATGCGGTTTGTGCGTAGTTTCTTAGAGGTTATAGCAATTACACATTATTAATACCATGGCCAGAGGTAATACTTTGAAAGGCAGGTGGGAATTTACTTTCTATGGAATGAGGCAGCCTGTGAAACGCGTAGTGCACAGCTATACACACAGAGGATAAAATAGGTCAGATTTAAAGTATGGAATATTAAAAATGAATGTTACCATTTATTGAGTTAGCAATAAGGCTCATTGCGCTGAAATCAAAAAGCCCTTATTTGAGGATGTGATTTAGAAGATGAGGAAATTTGGTCCAAGTAGTTTTAAAATGTATTGGTTTTAATATTCCAGCTCCCTATAGGGCCAGTGGCATTTGCAGTTGGAATGGTTGAACATTTCAATCCAATTGACCTTTGGATTGGAATCTATAGTGACTGTGTTACCATAATTTTGTACACAGCTATAGTATATTGTTAGTGTTGTACACACTAAGGTCAATCATTGCTTATAGATTCAAGATATTGTATCATAATAAGGTATAAAGATTATTAGGGATGTTGAGGGCCACAGGAAACCGGAGAGCCACGTGAGTTCCATTATAGACACATTGGAAGCTGCTTAGATAAATGGGGACAGTAAAATGAAAACTGGATTTATGTTGTTATGGGAATGTAACATTTAGGGCCAGGATCAAACAGCTCATGGAAAACAGAGTTTGATAGAATTCCATGTTACTTCTCCTGCACCTGGTCAGAGGTTACAGAGCACGGAACGGTTACGGAACACTGCTGCTTCTCCTGCACCTGGTCAGAGCTTACAGAGCACGGAACGGTTACGGAACACTGCTGCTTCTCCTGCACCTGGTCAGAGGTTACAGACCACGGAACGGTTACGGAACACTGCTGCTTCTCCTGCACCTGGTCAGAGGTTACAGACCACGGAACGGTTACGGAACACTGCTGCTTCTCCTGCACCTGGTCAGAGGTTACATAGCACGGAACGGTTACGGAACACTGCTGCTTCTCCTGCGTTGCTGCTGCGCAAAAGCTCTTGTGTGACACCGTTCTGAGATCACTGGTACAATTGTGTATCAGCAATAATGTTACAGCAACCCAGCTATTACACTGACTGCACATAAACACAGAGGGCCAGATTCATCTTCCAATGCAATGTGAATGTGAACGCATCTTGCATTGGAAAAAAAAACGCACGTCACTTGTACCCACGTATTCTAATACAAATGGATCTCACGTAGCGTTTCCATATGAATCTGGGTATAAATACACTCTGGTTATACACTACTTGCTGTATGCAGACAGACAGAGCACAGTGCGGGATACCCACGATGCATATGTGCAACATAACGTCCTCTCCGTACGCATGCAAAACAAAAAAGATAATGAATTTACAACTCTTAATATTATAAAATGCATTTTTATAGTTTCTTTTACTTGCACACACATGTTCTAGCTGCATACGTGTAGTCATCACGATCAGTCGGCACTTACACCTGCACTGTAGCTGGTGCAAGTGACACGGCTAATAACCACGTACCCGAGAGATGCCCTGAACTTGAATTGACCGCTGTTGCGCACACTCTCCCTCGGCACGCCCTTACTGTACATCGCCTATGTGCATTCGCCCCTTTCTTCCCTGTTCCGCCCTTTAACTTGTAGGCAGCCGGAAGTGTAATTTGTGTGCGGGCGGATATGCATTGCATGCAATTGTATCCACATGTGTGAGTCCAGTTCTGGTGCATGTGCAGAGCGTTTGTGCAGAGCAAGTTCTTGTATTATATGAGACGCAAATAGACTTGCATTCGAAGATGAATCAGGCCCCAGGTTCCTTTGGCTGATATACGCTCAGTGCAGATGCGTTACCGCACCACTACTCTCGGGGGGAAGGCGCCACACAAACTGCTGGGCCTATAGAAGGGGAAAGGGCGTGGAACTCAACACTGATTGAGCCAGTGGAAGGAGAAAGGCTCTAAGCCAGCGGTTCCCAAAGTGTGCGCCGCGGCTCCCAGGGGTGCCGCGGCGCTGTCACAGGGGTGCCGGGACCAGCCAGAGGAAAAAAACGAAAAAAACTTACCAATCCGCGGCGCCGGGACCCAGCATCCTCCTCTCTCCTGCAGCGCGCCCGACAATCAGTGACAAGCTGCGGGGGAGAGGAGGATGCTGGGTCCCAGCGCCGCGCGGATTGGTAAGTTTTTTCTTTTTTTTGTTTTTTTCCTCTGGCTTGCCGTGGCGGAGGGGGGGCAGAGTGGCGGCAGAGTGAGAGAGGGGCATAGAGAAAGGGGTAGAGAGTGGCAGAGAGACAGTGGCAGAGTGAGAGGGGGCAGAGTGGCGGCAGAGTGAGGGGGCAGAGAGAGAGGCAGAGTGGCAGAGAGAGAGGGGCAGAGTGAGAGTGGCAAAGTGAGAGGGGCAGAGTGAGAGGGGCAGAGAGAGTGGCAAAGTGAGAGGGGGGCAGCGGGGACAGCGTGAAAGGGGGCAGAGGAGACAGTGAGAGAGGGCAGAGTGAACGGAGGCAGCGTGAGAGAGGGCAGAGGGGCCGCGTGAGAGAGGGCAGAGTGAGAGGAGGCAGCGCGAGAGAGGGCAGAGTGGCATCGTGAGAGAGGGCAGAGGGACAGCGTGAGAGAGGGCAGAGGGCAGCGCTGAGAGAGGGCAGAGTGAGAGAGCAGACGGGGCAGCGTGAGAGAGGGCAGAGTGAGAGGAGGCAGCGTGAGAGAGGTCAGAGTTAGAGGAGGCAGCATGAGAGAGGGCAGAGGGGCAGCGTGAGAGGGCAGAGGGGCAGCATGAGAGAGGGCAGAGGGGCAGCATGAGAAAGGGCAGAGGGTAGCGCTGAGAGAGGGCAGAGTGAGGGCAGACGGGGCAGTGTGAGAGGGGGCAGCGTGACTGGATGCAGAGGGGGCAGAGTGTGTGGAGATGAAGGAGGTCACAGTGTGAGTTAGTTGTCAATTTTTCTTTGACAGAAATATAATTGGAAAAAAATATATAAAAATATTATTTTTTTCCTTGGATCTACGCGTATTATTTTTGCATACAACTAAATAAGTATTTCTGTCTTGACCTAAATACTTATTACGTTTTTTTGACCCAATTACTTCTAGAACAGAACTGCTCGATAATTATTTTGGAGGGATGCCTTAAAAAAATGATGGAGACTCTAAGGGTGCCGTGAACTGCAAAAGTTTGGGAACCACTGCTCTAAGCTGGCAGGACAGCGTTAACTCACTGTAAATAAATAAATATTTGCAATAAATCATGTCTTGTCATTAGTAGTAATTTAGGGACTTTCATTGGCAGTGTTAATGATAACTCCACCAGGTATAAAAAATCTGGAGAAGTTTAAAAACAAATTGAACGGTGGTTTCTGCAGCTGATTGGATGAACCACAGCAGCCCTCCAATCAGATGAGAACAGTTCACTGTAACCTGTTTACTTTCAATGTCCTCGAGACATTTCTGCATCAAAGCCTGGAGAAAAAACCCATCACAAGCTCCTTGAAAGGCGCTTTCCCCACAGTCACTCGTATGTGGCGGTGGGGAGTGTTACACTCCTGGCCTTTACAAGCCATCACCGCTTTAAATTTCCCCTGCAAAATCTTGCAGAAATTGGAGCTTCACACATTTATCCCCTGGATTTTTCTACTAGAAGAGCGTATGTAGCTGTAGAGCAGAAACCAGGGCGCTTAACTAGACCAGAGTGTGGATCCCACACTAGAGCAGCTTGTACAGCTGTAGAGCAGGGACAAGGGAGCTGAACTATACCGACATATCTAACCTAACAGGGCCAGGCGTGTACAGCAGGATTAAAGGTACCCAACTAGACTATGTATCTAACCTTAGAGCAGGGACAAGGGTACTGAATTAGACTATGTATCTAACCTTAGAGCAGGGATGAGGATACTGAATTAGACTATGTATCTAACCTTGGAACAGGGATGAGGATACTGAATTAGACTTTGTATCTAACCTTAGAGCAGGGATGAGGATACTGAATTAGACTATGTATCTAACCTTGGACCAGGGACGAGGATACTGAATTAGACTATGTATCTAACCTTGGACGAGGGACGAGGATACTGAATTAGACTTTGTATCTAACCTTAGAGCAGGGATGAGGATACTGAATTAGACTATGTATCTAACCTTGGACCAGGGAAGAGGATACTGAATTAGACTTTGTATCTAACCTTGGACGAGGGACAAGGATACTGAATTAGACTATGTATCTAACCAGGGACGAGGGTACTGAACTAGACTATGTATCTAACCTTGGACCAGGAACGAGGATACAGAATTAGACTATGTATATAACTTTGGACCAGGGACGAGGGTACTGAACTAGACTATGTATCTAACCTTAGAGCAGGGACATTGTGCTGAACTAGACTAGTGTATCTAACCTTAGAGCATGGACAGTGTGCTGAACTAGAGCAAGGTATCTAACCTTTTATCAGAGAGAACAACATTATTTAGTAAATGTGATGAACTTATGTAAATGATCTGTTTTAGTACTTGGGGATGTACAATACCTTTATGCTGTTTTGCTAACATATAATAAATGATATAGTACATATACTGTATACATGTTGAAGCTGCAGGTTATGATGCAACAATGCATCAACATGTATAATATCATACTATACATCAACATGTATAATATCATACAATACATCAACATGTATAATATCATACTATACATCAACATGTATAATATCATACTATACATCAACATGTATAATATCATACAATACATAAACATGTATAATGTCATACTATACATCAACATGTATAATATCATACTATACATAAACATGTATAATATCATATAATACATAAACATGTATAATATCATACTATACATAAACATGTATAATGTCATACTATACATCAACATGTATAATATCATACTATACATAAACATGTATAATGTCATACTATACATAAACATGTATAATGTCATACTATACATAAACATGTATAATATCATGCAATACATAAACATGTATAATATCATACAATACATAAACATGTATAATATCATACAATACACTACAGGTGACCTTGAAATATTCAGCTTAATTTTTTTTGTTTTTAAGTTTTCATTGTAAAATATTTAGTGTAAAACGTCAGGATCCGGTGTCCCCGGCGATGTATTTTGGCTGTGCAGTGATCTTTGCCGCCGGCAGTTTTGGTAATTTGGCCTTGAAGTCCCCTCTGTACCTGACTGCACCAGAAGTCTGGCGAGTTCTAAATATAGCTGGAGAGCAGGAGCTATAAATAGCCGATCACAGACCTGACTTGTAATGCGCCGGTCCATCTCATTTATAGGTCATGGTATTAGGTGATGTTTAATACACAATAAAGACAGTCGCTGCTTTATCTATCAGTGACTGTGTAAGCCTTTCATGCAGCAGAATAATCCAGCACTCTGCTTTTATATGCTAAAAGAACATGGAAGAAAAAAAGGCTTCCAACAATGGTAGTGTGTGTGTGTGTGTGTGTGTGTGTGTGTGTGTGTATATATATTGTTTCCAGAATGAGACCCCCAATGACCCCTCGTCCATTATACAAAGCAATAAAAAAAAGTAAACTCTGATTGTAGAATAAAGTTTAGTTGAAATAAAACACTCCCAGAAACTCGTCATTCACCAATATCATATGAAAGAAAAAAAAAATTCCGTCATATAGAAATTGGGAGGTCTTCTTTACTTATAACCCATTAGGAAAAAAAGCAAAAAAACGGGCACCAATAAACTGCTCGCTTAGAAGCGTGACTGTGACCTGAATTGACCGGGAATACCATTAGCTGATCAGTCAATCACAAGCATTTTCACAGGCTGGCTGAGATGTGATTGGCTGGCACACCAAAATGGTACATTAGATAGCCCTATATAAAGGACATAAATCCAAGAATACACTGTTTACGTTACATTTACTGCTGTAATATTCAGGGGTTATCGACAGACATGCATGTATGTATTTGGTTTCCTATTGCCTGCTTAGGAAACGACTGTTGTCATTTCGCTATATAGCTTATTATTGCAAATAACTGAACATCATATTTTTTATTTGGCAAAACATGAAAATGAAGCTTATGGTGACAAGTACCTTTCATATCTAGATATCTGTTTATCGCTGTATTTGCAGACAATATGTTTGCATAGCAACTTGTATTTGCATTTCTTTTCTTAAATGTTTGAACAGTTATTTGCTCCACAATTCCGTGACATGTTTGCAAACATTGATGTGAGTGTGTGTACTGCGACTGTCTAGCAGATGGGTTGTGCATCTGTCTACACATTAGATCTGTGTTATCTAAAAACTTACAGTATATCACTGTACTTCAATTATCTGACAAGAGTCTTCTAATAGCCAAACCGCATGGGTTATTGGGCAAGGGGTGTGGCCTTGCATGGAATGGGTTTGTGCAGATTGTGGGGCTGGCTAAATTTTGTCTGGATGCTGGTAGTTATAGCTCAATAGAAAAGTACAATCATATCCATATTGTGAGTGTGAGACCTTGTCATCAGTAATTATTGCCCCCAGTTAGAGACAGCCAAACACAAGTGAGGGTTCTGTTGTGCAATCGATTTTAGACCTGCAAGTAAAAAAAATTCCTAGGTCCATTCCCACAACCAGCAGAAGCACCATATTCATCATCAATTTATATAGCGCTACCAATTCTGCCGCGCTGTACAGAGAACTCATTCACATCAGTCCCTGCCCCATTGGAGCTTACAGTCAAAATTCCCTAACACACACAGATCGCATGAGACTAAGGTCAATTTAATAGCAACCAATTCAGGGGCGCACGCAGGTGGAGATTCTGGTTCTCCAGAAACCCCTCCCCTCCGCGAACGAACGGGCACTAAACATTGCCCTGTACTGTACAGCAGCCGTGGCGCTGTCACAGAAGAGTCCGTGGCGGTGCTGTATTATACTACAGTACAGCACTGCCGCGGACGCTTCTGTACAGTACAGCATGCGCAGCAGCTCTCTCTCTCTCTATATATATTTTTTTTTGGGGGGGGAGGAAACCCCCCCTTAAAAATCCTGCGTTTGCCTCTGCAATTAACCTACTAGTAATTTTTTGGGGAGTGTGAGCCAAAACTGGAGCATTCGGAGGAAACCCACACAAACATAGGTAGAACATACAAGCTCCACACAGATAAGGCCATGGTTGGGAATTGAACTCATGACTCCAGTACTGTGAGACAGAAGTGGTAACCACTAAGCCACTGTGAACACACACACCTTCAGGAGCCAATTAACCCTACCAGTTTGTTTTTGGAGTGTTGGAGGAAACGGACCACCTGGAGGAAACACACACAAACACAGGGAGAACATACAAATTCCACACAGAACTCGTGACACCAGCGCAGTGAGACAGAAGTGCTAACCACTGAGCCACCGTGCGGTTTCCACTATTCTATAGAAACTCAGCCCCCATCAGCTGTTACAGTTACATGATTATCCAGGGCAATACAATAATACACATTCACAAATAAGACTCGGCAACATTTATCTTTTAATTGGGTTGCAGGATCCCACTATTTCATTTCACATTTTTTAATTCATCTTTTCAATGATCAAGTCATTTCATTTTACCGCGCTTACCATTGTAATGTTTCCATTGTTTGACTTGCAGCTCTTTAATTCCAGTATAATTCAGCATTAGAGATGCAGATTAAGAGATATTAAAGCAGATATTGCACCGAGCCGGTATGTTTGGCCCCTGAGATCAGCCCAGCAGGCGTAGAATTCTTAATGCGTCCTGTCTCTCTCCATCTGTCTCTGGTGATCCCGCAGAGTGGGTCTCAGTACTAATCTATGCACTGTACGTCCAAGTGGCGGAATCAATGGCAGAGATTTCTCAGGGTTCTCTTGGGGCACGTTGCCATAGTTACCATTGTACACATTCCCAGAATTCCTGTCTTCGCTGACCATTGATAAAAAAGAAATAACATTGATCTGTTGTCTTTTATTTACCTTGATGCACTCTTGTCTACGTCAGCTCTATGCAGAAAAACTCAATAATGACATTTGTGCCTACAGCTCATTAATGTCTGTGGGATAGAGATTTTGTGGCAGACCCTATGAATTCATACAGGAAGACATTTCAACACTTGAGACCTGACTCATGTGGAGACAGAGGGAAACTGAACACAAATACACAACCCAGGAACATAGGCCGGGGACAGTGATAAAGCTGCTTTGTGATGTTATGCACTTCTTTTTATACAGTTCTGCCTCCTTTAATCTTACCTGCATTAGTGTGCCTAGATGGTGTTGAGTACTAGAAGAGAGAAAGTGCAGTGGCTCAGTGGTTAGCACTTCTGCCTCACAGCACTGGGGTCATGGGTTTGATACCTATCCATCTGTGTGGAGTTTGTATGTTCTCCTCGTGTTTCCGTGGGTTTCCTCCGGGTGCTCCCAATTCCTCCCACACTCCAAAAACATACTGGTAGGTTAATTGGCTGTTATTAAATTGACCTTAGTCTGTTTGGCCTATTTGTAGTTGAGTACGAGATTTTTGTGAGAGAAGGTGTGCTAATGACCTTAGAAGTTGTGGAGTGAACTTCCTTCCCTCTCAAAACACTTTAATAAACTTACCAGACTTATTTAAGGTGGCCTCCTCCCTTATAGCTGAAAGAACCAGATTCCACCTGCCTTCATCATCATCATCATCAATTTATATAGTGCCACTGATTCCGCATCGCTGTACAGAGAACTTATTCACATCAGTCCTTGCCCCGTTGGAGCTTACAATCTAAATCCCCTAACACACACACACAGACTGAGAGAGACTAAGGGCAATTTCATAGCAGCCAATTAACCTACCAGTATGTTTTTGGAGGGTGGGAGGAAACCGGAGCACCTGGAGTAAACCCACACAAACACGGGGAGAACATACAAACTCCTCACAGATAAGGCCATGGTCGGGAATTGAACTCATGACCCTAGTGCTGTAAGGCAGAAGTGCTAACCACTTAGCCACCATGGCGGCTTTGTGAAAATAATCTGGTATGTTTATTAAATGGAACATATGACCAGCACCCTGGGGAATTCCTCTGTCTCCTTTCTCAAAATTTAGTCTCCAATTTAATAATATGTCTTCTGTTTATTCTTAATTCAAACTCAAATGTGTACAAAATATTCTTCAAATGATTGTACTTGTAGCATTGCTTATATGTTGTCTGAGACATTCTTCATATCCCCAATCCCCCCTTCCGCCCCCCCTTCTGAACTAAATTCAAAATCCAAGCGTCATAGTAGTTTCTATGTCGTATCTAAAGCAGACACTTACTATTCCCAAATGACATGTTCTGATTTTTTAGATTGAGTTCTATTTGCTCACGTTTGATGCTGCGAATAAAGTGTCTTATAAAGAAACAAGACGGGCGGAGCGCGTTGGTAGGGATTCCTAATTTATTGCCAGTCTGTAGAGACTCACAAAACATTTGTGCTTGAATGAGGTGACAATAATCAGACTACAGTCACTAATATTAATGGGACGCTTATTGCGCGTCTATGTGTGTTTTATAGAGTAAGTAAATCAATAGAGTAAGTGAATAGAATTGAGTTGATGGTTTTATTTATATTTTTGTTTTGTTGCTAAACACAAAATTAGCAACATGTCATCTGGGCAAAAACGCACAAAGCGATGTAATATACATATAGTTGTATGGATAAGTTTGTGCACCCTTGGTCAAGTTATATGATCACAGACATGGGAACTTCCATAATAATAACCAAAAAAGCCTTTATTTAACTTTAAACAAATTAAGCTTAAGTGGACTGCACCAGTAACATATGCGCCAGGATTGCGTCAGGCACACTTACACCCAGATACAATTACACCTATGGCTCCACCCTGATCTATTATCACCCTGTACATTCATGGTGTATGAGAGTTTGTACGTTGCTGAATTTGAGATATTCTATAATTGTTTTTTCGGCTTTTTTATACAATCATTTCTCCACTGCTGGTGTCAGACTCACTGGTCTGTAGTTGCAATCTCGTTTCTGGGACTTTCTGTTATTTGTGACTGGTTGAATAATTCAGTTGAATAGGTAGCTGGCTCTTTTAGTATTCTAGAGGTCTCCTATCCTCATCTGATCCCATTGTCTTATTTACTGTCAGTTATGAGCATTCTATCCAGAGCCTCTGCTTTGTAAGTAGGTCTTCTTTGCATCAATAT
The DNA here is from genome assembly GCF_038048845.1 of Mixophyes fleayi. Taxonomy (NCBI): domain Eukaryota; kingdom Metazoa; phylum Chordata; class Amphibia; order Anura; family Limnodynastidae; genus Mixophyes; species Mixophyes fleayi. The sequence continues at coordinate 22,120,857 of NC_134404.1, read as the reverse complement.
TCCCGTTACGTAACTGAAGACATTATCCTTCTCCTTCTAATGCACATTGTTTAGTTTGGTTGCTTTGGGTAACAGACATTACTTTGCAGCCTTGGACCTGTTTGGTCCACCTGCTTCCACTTCAAATTCCATTTTGTGTTATCTTCTCTGCAGCTGTTGGTTCTGTGCAGAATTTTGTCAGTAACTGATACATACAGACTTCAGCAAGCTTGGTGATGAAGCCACAAGGGGGGATAAAGACAGTGGTTAGTGCAATTTGATGTATAGGAGTTGTAGTTTAGCTGCCACAATCGTTGCACACACTGCTGCAGGCTGTAGGTTTGTATGCGGATTCAGCAAAGTTCCTTTTGGTGGTTCCAATGACAAAACTGAAACACAGCAATATTAATTTTATTAAGTATATTATTTAAAGTTGTAATTATTCTTTCCTAGTATCAGATTAAGAGGATGGACAGTGGTGGAGGGGGGGGGGGGGGGGGGTAGTGCAAAGTTGGTCTTTAGAAATTAGAATATTCGAACCTTTGAGGTTGGTCCAACCGAGGAGAAGACGTAGATCAATACGTGACGTCTTGTCCAAGGAATGTTATTCTTTCCAGAGCTACAGAAGGAAGCTAAAAGCAGGAGTCTAACCTGACAGAAAAGGAATGACTCACCCCTGCCCACCTCCTCTCGGTGGGGCTGTGTGAATCATTAATGTCCCTTTTCTGTCTGGAAATGACGAAACTATGCTCTGTGCTCCCATGACGTGTGTTTATCTGGTGAGTAGTACACGCTGGAGAAGAAAGACAATATGGACCCCCTCCTGGGATTCAGGGTGTCTCTCAGGACAGGTCACGCTTCAGCAGGAAAAGCATAAGAGAATAACAACTAAGGCAGAACATCTTCTGGGTGATATACTTCACTCATGGAGAAATAGAACACAGGGGAACGTTTACTGAGAAAACAGGGATAACCCATTTACACAAAACTGGTCATAGATCCTTGTGTAACTGTAACTATATTGTGTTTCTGTACCGTACACAGATAGCGCTCCCTGGATCTGATCCTCAGTGAGAAACAGGCAGCACTTGGCCATCAGAGATTAGGATGACCAGGCTTGTGTGTTACGTAAGCACTAATGCCCCCAATGCAGCGAAACGCCTCCAATTCTACTCTGTAACACTTGTAGGATCACTTAGCTGATGGGCAGGAATATCCAGGTTTAAATTTGTGAACCAACCTCACAGGCCTGGGATTAGGGGCAATAGAATGAGGCAGCAGACTATCCTTAGTTTCATGTGCTGATCACATTTATTTCCCTAAGGAGATATAGTCAAGAACCCCACAATCTTTTAATCCAAAAGGTTAATTACAGTGTGTTGAGAACTGTGTAAAATACTGTAAAATTATTGTATAATATGTAAAAGGTTAAACTGCTAAGGGAAGTACTTCCTTTCCCTCCTTACCTCGTTCTCTCTTTCCTTCCACTTCACTCTCTCACTTTCCTTCCCTTCCCTCCCTCTCTCTTCTTCCTCTCTCTCTCCCCTCTCTCTCTCTCTCTCATTTCCTCCCCCTCTCTCCTATTTCTCTCTCTTTGTCTCTCACCATCTCTCATTCCCCTCTATTCTTCTCTCTCTTACCCTCCCTCCCTTTATCTCTCTCTCCTTCCCTCTCCCTTTCTCTTCTTACTACTCTCTCTCCTCTCCTTCACCCTCTCTCTCTTTCTATTTCTTTTTTTTTTGCCTCTCACCATCTCTCCCTCCCACTCTCTCTATATCCCTCCATCTCTCTTTCCTTTCTTCTCTCTCCTTCTCTTCTTCTCTCTCTTATCCTCCCTCCCTCCCTTCCTCTCTCCTCCCCCCTCTCCTTCCCCCTCTCTCTTTCTCCTATTTCACTCTCTTTGCCTCTCATAATCTCTCATTCTCCTCTCTCCCTCTCTCCTTCTCTCTCTTACCATCCCCCCTCCATCTCTCTCTCCTTCTCCATCTTCTTATCCTTTCTCTCTTTGCCTCTCACCATCTCTCCCTCCCACTCTCTCTATATCCCTCCATCTCTCTATCCTTTCTCCTCTCTCCTTCTCTCTCTAATCCTCCCTCCCTTCCTCTCTCCTTCTCTCTCTTACCCTCCCTCCCTCCATCTCTCCTTCCCCCTCTCTCTTTCTCCTATTTCACTCTCTTTGCCTCTCATAATCTCTCATTCTCCTCTCTCCCTCTCTCCTTCTCTCTCTTACCCTCCCCCCTCCATCTCTCTCTCCTTCTCCTTCTCCATCTCCTTATCTTTTCTCTCTTTGCCTCTCACCATCTCTCCTACCCCTCTCTCTCACCTTCCCTCTCTCCTTCCCCCTCTTTCATCATCATCATCATCATTTATTTATATAGCGACTGCAAATTCCGTAGAGCTTTACAATTGGGGACAAACTGAGTAATATACAACACTGGATAAAACAGACAAGAGGTGTGAAGTCCCTGCTCGCAAGCTTACAATCTAACTCTATCTTCCCTCCCTCTATCTCGTTCTCCTTCCTTCCCTCTCTCTCTCCTATTCATCTCTCTCTCCCTCCCTTCCTCCTTCTCTTTCTTACTCTCCCTCCATCTCTCTCTCCTTCCTTCCCTCGCTCTCTCCTATTTCTCTCTCTCTCTCTCTCTCTCTCTCTCTCTCTCCCTCTCCTCCACTCTTTCTTACCCTCCCTCCATCTCTCTCTCCTTCCTTCCTTCCCTCTCTCTATCCCTCCCTCCCTCTCTTTCTTACCCTCCCTCCATCTCTCTCTCCCTCCTTCCTTCCTTCCTTCTCTCTCTCTCCTATTTCTCTCTCCCTCCTTCTCTCCCACTCTTTCTTACCCTCACTCCATCTCTCTCTCCTTCCTTCCTTCTCCCTCTCTCTCTCCTATTTCTCTCTCTCTCCCGCTCTCCCACTCTTTCTTACCCTCCCTCATCTCTCCTTCCTTCCTTCCTTCCCTCTCTCTCTCCTATTTCTCTCTCTCCCTCCCTCCTTCTCTCTCTTACTCTCCCTCCATCTCTCTCTCCTTCCTCCCTTCCTTCCCTCTCTCTTTCCTATTTCTCTCTCCCTCCCTCTCTCCCTCTCTTTCTTACCCTCCCTCATCTCTCCTTCCTTCCTTCCTTCCCTCTCTCTCTACTATTTCTCCCTCTCTCTCTTACCCTCCCTCCATCTCTCTTCCCTTCCTTCCCTCTCTCTCTCTCTCTCTCTCTCCTGGCATTCACCAGCCACTTAATAGCCGTCTGCAGTGCACTGGGTTGGAGCTCATCCCATACCTGCTCATTGTTTTGTATGAATGGAGCGCTGGCAGTTTTCCCATCCCTGACCGTATCTTTATACTTTTATCAATGGGCTGTTTATCGGATCACTAATGGCTCCTACTGATATCTGATTACTGTTTGTTACTCGCTGACAATCTGGAGGTTACTATCCTATTTGTTTGTCAGCAGTGTCGGGGCGACACGGAAAGTGACTGCTTCCCATAAATACAGAAAGTAGAATAATAAGTTTCAAGTTAATATTATCCATAAATTAATTGTTTTTTATATCTGCTTTGCAGTGCTCTAAACAGAATTTTTTGGCCACATTCTATACAGATATATTAGATTTCGTGCCTTGGACATGGGAAACAAATGAAGTTTTCGAGGTCTCTGGGAATTGTCACCTTTAGCAAGTTTCCCAGGGTCAGTTTTATATAGTCAGTGACCTTAAAGGCATACTTGCCAACTCTCCCTGAATGTCCCGCATTTCGGGTGAGTCTCACGGACTCCCGGGAGAGTGTGGCAATCTCCCGCATCTGCACACTTCCTAGTGAAGTGAGCAGAATTAGGGCCAAAATGCCGCTATTCTCCAGGAATCGCAGCATTTGGCCCCGTCCCCTGCTGTAAAACGACACTTTTTGCGTCATTACATCACAGAGGCGGGTCCCAAATGATGCAATTTTGGAGCCCCCCTGCACACCCACCTGCCCCAGGGAGGGTCCCAGACACCAACTCTAGAAAGTTGGTAAGTATGTTTAAAGGGCAACTAAATCTAAGATACAAGTTAGCCTACATAAAAATAGCTACTGGTAACACTCGCAAACATATATGTAAAACTTCCTGGTGCTTATCAGAACTGAAGATATTATAGATAAAGTTGTGATAATGGGGGGAACATATTTCCTTGCACACAGCAGACTTCCTGACAGTAATCCCACTGGAGCGTACTGCAGACGTCTTCTTAGCCTCAACAGTTTGTATTCAGCTGTACAGGAAATGTAAACACAATATACAAGGTTAAATATCTGAAGTTCTGTAGTCTTTATTGGTCTTTTGACCACTGAGCCACTCCTCAGATTGCTTATACTGCTTGCTGCCACTAGGGAACACAAGTCTCTCATAATTCAAAATGTCTATTTATTTAATTATAATATTTTTGAGAATTTAGAAAGTAGGTGTATATTTATATAGACCGGCAGGTGTATGAATATTTTATACAGTTATATTATGCAAGTTATATATGATAGACATAGAGGGCCTGATTCAGTAAGGAATGTAAGTCCATTTGCATGCCGTATCTTGCATGAAATCGCTCTGCATATGCACGAAAATTTGACTTATGCTTGTGAAAGCAACTGCATGCAATTCATGTTCGAATGCTAATGATATGACTGTCTATGGATAGAGGATCGGAACGGGGAGAGCAAGGGGAGGACTAACATAGGCGATCTACAGCAAGGGTGAGCCGAGGTCAGGCGCACGCACAAGTGGACGATTCCAACTCTGGGCATCTATTAGATATATGTTTTATGCATACGGATGCATATTCATGCCACAACATGTGTTTGCAATTAAGGCAAACTGTAGAAACACATTTTATGTACATGTATGTATTAAGAACATACTGGTGTTAAAATAAAATCATTAAAAAATCATATGTTTTTAAAAAAAATGTGTGTTTCTTAATGATTATTGTATTATCAAGTGTTAATCAAGCTTTTTGTTCTTCCCTGCACGAGATCCCAGAGGGGAGGTGAATCGGGTAGATGGAGGGGGGGCGGGGAGCAGTGATTTGCGTCATGTTGGCCCCGTGACGCAATGACGCGAAAGCCAAAATTACACAATTCACTGTGAGTCGTATCATGGAGACTCCCATCCTGCTCACTTGGGCTGGATGCGGGAGAATAGCCTGGGAGTCCGGGAGACCTACCCACAATCCAGGAGTCTCCGGAAATTCTGGGACTTTATATTGCACATATGCATTGTGTGGGTCATGCATTCTGTTCTATCCCTCTCTATACAGCAAGTAAAGTGTAGCGTACTTAGACCCTTGTTCAAATGAAAACATTTCTCCAGATCTGCTTGTGTTTGATCCTGGTGGATGTGCATGCAAGTTGTGCACAATTTTTTTTAAAGTTGCGTTCAGATTGCTTTCCTTATTGAATGAGACCCAGAATGTTACAGTTCATTATATAAATGTTGCAGTGTATGCCATACGTTCTACTAGTAGCTGGTTGCATTATGTAGTGCACATTACACCGATAGAATTAAATTTGTTTGTGATACCTTGTAACACTTATTTATCTTACAAGAAAATACCTGCTGATAAGTTATTACACACCTCTGTCTCTTTCTTTCATTAAATGTATTGTTTTATTGATATTATGGGCAGTGTTTGGCCCCCATGAAGGGTAGTGGCCCTTGAAGTGTATCAGGTTGGTATAAATTCTCCAGCATGTCTCCTAGACTCACTGCCAGTGCTCCGAACAGCCCAACACACAGCACAAGAGCAGCCGTTACTGAGACGTCCACGGAATCTTTGTCTTCTTGGCTTATTGAAGATCATCTAATTGACAGAAAATGTGGAAACATATTACAATGACCCCAAGGTCGTCTCTCCAAATAGCTTTCAGCCAGGAAGTAACTTGTCTAAGAGACTGGAGTGTAATCGCTTAGTTCGTGTCCATTGTAACGTTCGTGTCCATTGTAACGTTACATGTATTAATTTCAGCCTTTCCGAGATCACATAGGGTCAAATGTTCTTGATTTACTAGATTGTAAACTCTCACGGGGCGAATCCTCACCTACATCTACAGAGACAGTGTTTATCTCTGTGTTCTTAGATGTAATGTACAGTTATGTGTATTAAGTATGATGTGGATAATACAACTAAAGGAGGGGTTGGGTACGCTTTACCTATTACCAGTACTCCAACATGGAGAAGCCCTATAAAGAAAATCCGAAATTATGAAAAACCGATTGGAAAATAAACAGACTTACCTTCATCACGACGCTGGAGATCTCCGATGGGAGAAGTGTTCGGCACTGCAGGCTGACGTCATCGCAACATCTGTCAATACAAATTTAAAGCGGCAATGTCGGGTTAAGTGTTTAAACACTTAACCTTAGGGGTCCCCACATCGCCGCTTTAAATTTCTATTGACAGATGTCGCGATGACGTCAGCCTGCAGTGCCGAACACTTGTCCAATCGGATTAACTTGCAGTCAGCATGGTGCTTTCATCTGAGACGTCCAGCGTCGGGTTGAAGGTAAGTCTGTTTATTTTTCAATCACTTTTTTATCATTTCGGATTTTCTTTGTAGGCCTTCTCCGTGTCGGAATACTGGTAATCGTATGGAGAGGTCATGCTAAAGAGACACAGGCTGTTGAGTAGTGACTGTAGGGGACGGAGCTGATTATTGATTAGTGAAAATTAAATTTTTTTTATTTTTAAAGAATATCTATTCACGTAGCCGAGGTGTGGGGGCGGGATGGTGGTAGCAGCTGAAAAGAGCGCACAGTCTTATTCTGTATATTGAATGGCGTGATCGCTATCATTTATTTCCCTCTGGGTTTTATATTGCTAGATTTAATAAAGAGTAGTATTTAGATGCAAATCAGTGGCAGAACTACCATTGGTGCGCAGGTGCGGTGTACCGGCAGCCATGGAAATAATGGTGCCTCCTGCCCGGGGAACTAGCGAGCTGTGGACCTCCGTTCCCTCCTCCGCCGCTTCCCTGCACTTGGGGCCCACAGCTCACTAGTTCCACCTCATACAAATATTACACAATAACCGCTTGAAAAATTAGGACCAATTGGACAATACACAGCCCCTGTTCAGTGATGCCAAGTCCCGTTCCGCCCAGCTTGGGTGAGGCCATGCCCTTTTCTGGGACACTGTGCCTGTTTTAAGCACTACAAATCAAAACTGTGCCTTAAAAGTCAGGTCTGTTGGCAGATATATGCCCTGCTTAGATGCCTCTGTCAGTGGCACAGAAGTCCGGCTGTAAATCACTTTTGTAGAGTTGTCTTTGCTCTCTGCAGCGATGTGCGGATGGACTTAGACAGGACTCCAACCAAGTGCATCAAAACTGCATGAAGAGTGTATCCACGCGGAGTGTGTATTTTTCATGCTCCTTTTAATCTGTTTTTATGCTCCTTTTGATGGGCTTTGATGTATTTTTCATGCTCTTTTGATACATTTTTCATGCTCTTTTGAAAGACTAAGCAGGATTCCATTCATTAAATTGAAAGGTTCACTGGGTCCAAGCATACACAAGGCCCAGGTCCCTTTAGAAAAAATATTTTAAAAAAAATCCCCCATAAGTTAATATTAAATTCATTTTGTCCCATTATCAATAAATAATGATTTTCCAAATATTTTAAATGTCAATGGGGCTTTCTCTTATGTTCTGAATGGAAAAATAGGTCAAACAGCAGCAGTTTGAGCAATCAAACCTCTCATAACCACCTCTTTTATTTTGGCCGTTTGGATGGCTGTTTTGCGGCGGTTTTGAAAACCCAGCTTAGTAAATCTGGCTGTTTGTATGTTCATCATTGTTAAAATCAGGCTGGCGGTTTGTAAAGTGGTGGTTTTGAAAAATGTAATTTCTGGCCATTTTGACGGCAGTTTGGGCAAACCGCCCTTTAGTAAATCTAGCGCACAGTCTGTGGAATAGCTTTGGCTCTCTGATGTGGTTACATCATATATGTGAAGGTATTGAAATAAAATGCTACAAAACCTAGATTTTATTTTGATCCATGAAAGCGGTGGTATAGTCAGAATATGTTTCTTTGCACAAAGTTAAGTATAATGGAGCTCTATTTATTTTATGAGGAAATAATGCATAATTTGAGATACATTTAAGGTTTCGCTACTTTTCATCTTAATGGAGCATAAAGCATTTTACCTGCTGGCAATGTAGAAGGTTTTCTTTTAACGCCTCACACTCTGAATCACGCTGTTATGCCGTTTTAATGGAGTTTGTATCCCTTCCAATGTTTCAAAACGTGGGATGCAAGACTGCAAGTGGGATTGTAACACTAGGAGCAGTGATTTCTAGTGTCAGATATATATATATATATATACACAAGTTAACCCGTGCATGATACTCATGCATTCTAGTCAAATCAAGCTACTTAAGGTCTTAAAAAGGTTCTTGTCATGCATTTGGGCCTAGCCCAGGCCTCCTCAGGGGAAGAGCGTTACCTCCCGACGCAAGGGCCCTTTTTAATGTGTGTTCATGAGGTAAAATTACCTCACGAAAATGAGTTTGACCCCTCAACTCGTAAATTTAGCCTTTACTACCCCTCCCACGGGGGGAAGGGGGGATGATGGAAGTTAACTGACTTGACTATTCTAATTTTTTTGTCAAATAATGTCAGTATACTAAATTTCAGGTCAATTGGATGAGCCCTTTCTGAGAAAAAAGTTTTTTCCACACACACACACACACACACACACACTAACGCGCGCCTCTACACATGTGTGTTCATGAGGTAAAATTACCTCCCGAAAATGAGTTTGAGCCCTACCAAATTTCAGCCCTTTTTGAATTTTTTTTCCCACACACACTAAGAATTTAGTAGGTCAGTGTAAAACTCTGCCCAGCAGGTGGCGCTGCAACTTGGTTTTTTTTTTTTCACACACACACAGACAGACAGACGCCACTAAGCATTTATATATTAGATATATACATGTGTTTTATTAAAATCACATGTAAGATGCATTTTAAAAAAAAGCCCGTGGGCATCTGATAAAACGTGATTTACGCCTTTATATGTCACTGTTGCTATCGCTGTCTATAGAATGGATTTGGCTATGGACTACATCATGTACAGCAGCCGCCGGTTATAAAATAAAAACAAAATATCTTTTAAATGTGCTGGTAACTTTCAAGTGTTGACATATCATAAAAATATACATATTGGCGATTTTGAATTCATACATTTGGCAATTTGTGTAGCTAGAGTGTGAAAAAAACCGGGACCGCAATTTGTAGCGATTTTGAAAACGGCAATTTTGAATGAAACACATCTCCGGCGATTTTACATCAAATCACCGGTTAAAAAATCGCCAATTTTAAACTCGCCCAAGAAAATCGATGGAAATTCAAAATCATAGCTTGATACATTTACCCCCATCATTACTTTGAATTTGTGAAATATTTTGGTAAAAAATGCTATTAAGTTGTTAAATGAGGGGCTCGTTAGCTTGGGCAACCTTTATTTGGCTAAATCCATTTAAGACATGCATTCAACTTCACAAAACTTTCTTCAAGTGGTTTAAATAAACACTAAAGTTTACTTGTTATATGAAGTACCAACCGTACTTCCACAATTTGCTAAAATCTCGAAATTTTGCTGCCAAACAACCATTTTGCGGTATTATTATCTGAAGTCACAGAGATTACAAATTCCATTAGCCAGATGAAAATATTCAAAACAGATGTCAGATAATGGTTTTCTGGAGAGCTGGGCGCTAATTGATTGTAGATGTTGGAAATAAGTAACAAATCGAGTTTCCCAGAACAGGCCGTTTCGCAGAGGAGCGTAAGCTTGGCCATATAACATTTGTGTCCATTAAATATTGTAAGTACGCAATTCACAGAATCTATAGCCTTTGAATAGGGCTGTGATGACGGTCATTTTATAATATGGTGTGATGGGTTGGAGCAGGGCCGGACTGGGACTAAAAATCAGCCCTGGCATTTCAAGCATACAGGCCCATATCTGTTGATGAGCATGAAAAAAACTGGGTGCCGCTAAGGGCGTGGCCACATTATGTTGGGGGCGTGGTCAAGATGGGGCATTGATACATACATTACATACATTATAATAAAACATTACATTTATCAGGCCCTCCCTATCATGCCATTCCTCCACCCCAGAAGCACATTACAACACCCCCAGTCCACTGCACTTATCTATGCTTCTGATGCTGCTGACATCCATCAGGATGGGAACTTCCTGTAGAGTGAGCAGGGAAACTCTTAGTCTCACAAGATTAATAAATCTCATGAGACTTAGAGCTCCTCGGCTTGCTCTGCAGGCTGTGTCCTATCCAGGGACTGGGAGTAGCTATCCGCTCCCTCCTGCTAACCAGAGCTGGACTTAGTCTCAGGGGGCCCTAGGCACTTAAGACAGGGGGCTCCTATGATGTAATATGGTTATTAGACACATTTTCAACAACTACATAGGCAATACTGTGAGCACTACTATTAGGTGCACACAGTTTTGCCTTCACAAGCAGTACAATGTGAAGTAGTACATACCTCCCAACTGTCCTTGCAGTCAGACCAAATCCTGACTAAGCGGGACAGTCACCCACCAAATTCAGGACAGTTGGCAGACTGTCCTGGTCTCTCTTACCTGTCTTGTCATTGTCACCACTTGTGGCTGCTGGTGTCTTTAGATCAGTTGCTGCTTGTCTGGATCCTGGAATGTTGGGGGCCCTATTTGAAAAAAAAAAAATGGGTACATGAAAGTTAGAAAACTCCAAACAGCACCGATGTTAACTCAATATAGCACCCACGTTATAAAATTAGGCCTCAATCCAGTCCCAACATTAAAATAATAGTATTCCCATTTAATAAATAAATCTATTTCCCTCCCTCCAAACAACCTCAGCAAGAAATTAAATAGCATTTATGTTTAATAAAAATAACCATTTCCCACAAACATCCCAGGCATTAAATAATTCATAATCACATTTCATAATTAGACCTCAATTTCCCCAAACAGCCCCACATTCACTTAATAGCACACATTATAGTCATAAACTGTCCCCCACACACATTATAGTCATATACTGTTCCCACACACATTGGCCATTTTTATTTTCCCCCTCCTACAGCCATTGCCCCCCCCTGCAGACATTTTCAATCACCCCCTCTTCCACCTGCAGACATTTTCACTCACCCCCTCTTCCCCCTGCAGACATTTTCACTCACACCCCCCCTGCAGACATTTTCACTCACCCCCCCTTCCCCCTGCACTTTCACTCACCCCCCATCCCCCTGCAGACATTTTCACTCACCCCCCCTTCCCCCTGCAGACATTTTCACTCACCCCCCCTTCCCCTGCAGACATTTTCACTCACACCCCCCCCTGCAGACATTTTCACTCACACCCCCTTCCCCCTGCAGGCATTTATTGCCCCTCTCCCCCCCTGGAGACATTTATTGCCCCTCTCCCCCCCTGCAGACACTTATTGCCCCTCTCCCCCCCCTGCAGACATTTATTGCCCCTCTCCCCCACCCCTGCACACATATTCCGTTTCCCTCCCTCCACACATATTCTGTTTGTCTCTCCCCCCTCCCTCCACACATATTTCGTTTGTCTCCCCCCCCTCCCTGCATACATATTCCGTTTGTCTCCCCCCCCTCCACACATATTCCGTTTGTCTCCCCCCCCCTCCCTGCACACATATTCTCTACACTTACCTCAACACTGACAGCTGCCTCCACTGCAGCTCGTCCTACGCGGGAGCCGGGCCGGCGCACAGAGCCCTCATGACGTCACACGTCATGACGGCTGCACACAAAAAAAAATGTATTTATTTTTTTTATTTAATCGGGGTATCACAGGGAGCCGGACCGGCCCATACTGCCATCGGCCCTTCTGGCATTTGCCAGAAGTGCCAGATGGCCAGTCCGGCCCTGGGTTGGAGTAAGACTAGACAGCCAGGGCAAATTCCACCGAAAGAGTTTGAAAAGTTTGCTCAAGGTGCTCCTGCCATTAAATCTAAGATGAGAAAAATTACAACATTTTGAATTTTTACCAGATTTAGCTTTTTACTTAAAATAAACGTTCTTTATGCCACTTTGTTAAACTGACCTGGAAACATTGAAATATTTCACTCATAATTCTGATTGTTTTGTTTTTTTTTTATCATAGAAGCAATGGGAAGAAATACGGGTATTATACACATTCATTATACTACTTTTCACTAGTTCATGTAAAATCATCATCATCATCATCTATTTATATAGCGCCACTAATTCCGCAGCGCTGTACAGAGAACTCATTCACATCAGTCCCTGCCCCATTGGAGCTTACAGTCTAAATTCTCTAACACACACATACACAGACTAGGGTCAATTTTGATAGCAGCCAATTAACCTACTAGTATGTTTTTTGGATTGTGGGAGGAAACCGGAGCACCCAGAGGAAACCCACGCAAACACAGGCAGAACATACAAACTCCTCACAGATAAGGCCATGGTAAGGAATTGAACTCAATACCCCAGTGCTGAGAGGCAGAAGTGCTAACCACTGAGCCACTGTGCTAAAATGTAAGGGATACTTTTTCCGTCATGTGTACTTCCATCTGTGCCCGCCACCCCCACAAAAGACTGTATACAAAGTTAGCAAGTAGTTGCTTCCAAACGTGGGAGCTGGTTGTTCCTCTCCGTACACACAGAATGCTCAAATTGTGCAAAACGAAACGCGTTGTGTCCGCATATTTTGCATTTGTGAATGACCTTTGCTGTGTTAAACATTCACTGTTGTGTGAACACCATACGCAAGATCTAATCATTGGATCAAGTTGGTGCTCCTACCCATGTACTTAAGACACATCTCCATGGCATTTTGTAAATCGATTGATTCTGAAATCCTTTTAACATTCTGCCTCTCCAAGAAAGAAATCATTATTGACATTTTTTTTTTTTAAACAAGTTGGATTTTAACTAAGAGCCTCTGACAGTTTATTACCAGAAGAAGGCAAAGATTTCTTGTGTTACATGGTATACATGGAAGAGATCGGTATATACAGTATCCATTATATTCCCCTCTAGAAGCCAAATCTATGGCTGTGATAGCGCCGCATGACGAATGATTATTATATTGAATTTAGATGGTTCCTGCAGAGATTTAAACATCATTCTAACTAAAGCAGAGCTGGAGTGTTTGTGTCCTGGAGCCGAGCTATATCTAGAGGCGTCAAGAGTTCACAGCTGCGGGGAGCTGGTAGAGAGGAATGACTTTCGGCCAAGTTTAGTAATCTACGTGGATTCAGCCTTTGTGGGTACGTACTGCACTTTTGGTAATCTAACCTGAGGATAACGCTCACATCACTAATAGAGCAATCCACAGGCACAAAAGTGAAATAAAAATCACAATATTAAACGACAACTATAGTTCAGCAAAAAACAAAACATAAGCAAAGCCCATAAGATGATAAAATGAAAAACATAATCGTAACTGCAATAAATTGGAAGGCGTAATATAAATTGAGACTTATTAATACATTTTCACACAGTTTGTTAGTATAATTATTGCTGGTCTTAATGAAACACTTAAACAAAATAAGAAACTTTTTAAAAGTTAACTACATGCTACAAATGGAAGAAACATTTATAGTTTTAATGTATGAATCTAGGCAATGATTATTTATTTTTTGGATGCATGTTATCTTAACAACCCCCCTTCCTACAACAAAAGGTGTCATCAATTTAGTTATGCTGGAAAGTCAAAGAAAACAAATATATACAAAAAAACGTATGTGATATTTGCGCAAATGGGCGTGTTTGTGTGGCCAGCGCGCTCGTAGGCGCACAGCGACACTTTTGGAACTGCCCCCTGAAGTCGATCTGTGCCTAATTTTACAGGACTGGCTGGAAATGTGAACAGAGGAAAGAGCGACATTTTTAATACCAAGTCCTGCCTAATACCACGTTAGGATCAATCCCTTTGTTAATTTCACCTTCGTTTTTTCTATTACAAGACTGATCATAAGAGTGAGGAGACATTGGGACTATTTTCATTTTGTGCGCCTCGTGGTTAAATATTTATATGCCGTTGAGCGGAATGCGATTTGCCTTAAAAATGCCACTGCAGGGTGCAAAATGCGTCACTTGGAAATTATAGGACGACTTCTGTTTAATATTCCCTCCTGGGTAGTCGTAAAAGTCAAATCCTCTCACGGGTAGAAAAATGGTTTGCATTAAATAATCTGGTCCTGCAAATCAAATTACGGTTTTTGCACGTGGGCGCCATACTAAACCGGTTCATGCGCCCTACTCCCATCAGAAGATGCAACATTTTTCTTGGCACACGATACCATCATGCACAAATCCATACATTTCTGCAGAAAAAAAAAGGAACATTCACGAAAATATAGGTAGAAAGAGTGTAAATACTGGAGGAACGCGTTTTGCAATTTCGTAAACGCCCTCTTTTGTCTTGGTGTCAATACGTTATTCCATTAGACTGTTTACATAGGTATTATATCACTCCATATTTTGTTGTTAGGTTTCTGTAGCGGCGTATTTTCAGCCGCGCTGAATAAAATCTGGGAATTCGCAGGAAACGTCTTCAAACTTTTTATGCAGTTTTGTCTTGTCCTAAATTTTATAGATTGATTTATATTCTCTTTTTTTTTTTTTCACTCTTCGTGTATTATTTAGTCTAAAATAAGCATCCAAGGTGACTGTAAAACGACTAGACCGGCTCGTAATGTTTCTTTGTCTGGAATGCGCCAAATTGAAGCAAAGTTCTGTGTCTTTCAGTCTTGGAAACACTGACTAAGACAGGAAAGATTTTCGACCACAGAAACATATTCTTGGTCATTAATAATGGATGAGACTTCCTTTTACAATTAGCGAGTGTATGTGAAAGATCTGGGACCTTCATCCAATCCTCATCCATCTGCAGCATCTGCTACAGCTGCCTTTTCTGTTTTCACTGACATTCCAATAACAGAACAAGTAACGGCATACTGTACACCAGCAATGGCGTTGCCATTTTAGCGCAATAAAGCAACTAAGAGGTTCTAGGCTTCCATAAGATAAAGTCATAAAACAAATGTTTGCAGGGTATCTCTTTTCAATATTGACATTTTAAGATATCGACCACGAAGGTGAATCACATTAACTTGTCTTTCCATGGCAGCTCTGTTAAAATGTACTAGCTTCCCACTCCATTACAGGCAGCTGAAGGTTTGCCTCCAGCTTTAATTAGATTCCTAATTAATGGAATCTGGTGTAGGTCAAAAAGTTGAAACTACAGTGATTTCAGCTGCTGTGACATCACTGACCTGTGTGGAGTTGTATGTTCTCCCCGTGTTTGCGTGGGTTTCCTCCCACACTCCAAAAATATACTGGTAGGTTAATTAGCTGCTATTAAATTGACCCTAGTCTCTCTCTGTCTGTCTGTGTGTGTGTGTGTATGTTAGGGAATTTAGACTGTAAGCTCCTATGGGGCAGGGACTGATGTGAGTGAGTTCTCTGTACAGCGCTGCGGAATCAGTGGTGCTATATAAATAGCTGATGATAATACGGGCCAACATTTGGTCAAATGGTTGAGATATAGAATAGGTGGAAAGGTGAGATTCATAGTAATTGATGTAAAAGGGACAATGGGGTCCTATTTATCAATGTGAGCCCCATTGTGGTGAAAGAACTGATTTTTTTTTTATCACCTTAAAAATCAATTATATCCACAATGTAACAAAATATTATCGGACATATATTTGGTCCTTCAGTTCCACTTGACTATAAAAACAGCAACCTTTAGTTAGTCACATGGATGCCTTTGCCAATGAAAACCAGCGAATCTTACCTCTGGCTGACCCATTTTTGCCGGCAAAAGAGCCCTTCGCCCTATGATAAATATGCCTCTAGATCTGGATGAGGACGTAGATCATGAAGGTAGTAATAAAAGAACTCAGGGGAAAGCCCGTAAATGAGACGAGGTCTGGAAGGAAGGACTGAGAAGAAGTTATAGGAGATGAAATTTAAAGGTCAGTGGCTTATCAACAGTGGTTGTGACCGGTATATGTTGTGTGACCTCAGGACAGGCATCGAAAAGACCGAGAAAATTAGGAGAGAAAGGCAAGTGGGCCAGGTGGAATTCCCATGCTTGAAATAGAACAGATTATATTTTGTACCAAGTACTAGGAGCTCTTACCTGTGTCACTGTAGATGCTATTTGTTATTACAAGCACAGAGGTCAGGCAGGAGTGTAATTAGAAACAGAGTGGTGTAATAGTGGAACAGTGAAACAGAATAGTGGAACAGTGAAACAGAATAGTGGAACAGTGAAACAGAATAGTGGAACAGTGAAACAGAATAGTGGAACAGAATAGTGAAACAGAATAGTGGAACAGAATAGTGAAACAGAATAGTGGAACAGAATAGTGAAACAGAATAGTGGAACAGTGAAACAGAATAGTGAAACAGAATAGCGGACACCTTAGTGAGACAGAGACTTTCACTTGATTCTTAGGTCAAGTCGATTATGAGAAGTGTTAGGTACAGATGAGTTTTAATCTGCATTAAGGACAAACTGGAAGGGTCTTTCGAGTGGAAGACCACTAATACAGAAATTACATCAGTCAATGCGGGACTTCATGAGTTTCAGTTTTGTGTTTTCTATTAGTCCTGGTATAGCATTAAGTCATTAATGTTAAGGAAAATGTAAAAATGAAGTTGAAAACGGACAGAGGGTCAAGCATGAGATGTGATTTACCTAGGTTTAGTTGTATATGTCTATGGGACAGTGAATAAGTGACAGTGTAGAGAATCTATGGCTGTAAATATAGGGAAGGTGGATTAGGATATCATTTCTATAGATTTTTTTCCTATAACCCATATTTATTGCTTCTTCCTATTCACCAAAGCCGCTGTAGCCAATGCAGAGGGTGTCCTGCAATGCCCATTTACCGAGGACAGCAGCTGTCCTCTGATTGCTAACCACGTCTTAGCAAAAAAATTATTAACTTTTAAAATAAAGCATTTTGGCTGGTTTTTTTACTTATTCATTTTTTGTATTTTTAATTTTATTTTTACTTTAAAATATTAATTTTTAATCTGGTGCTGAAAGCCCAAATCCAGGTTTCCAGTTCCAGATTACATGCTCGATCTGGTATGGCGGCTCAGATAACGTGCAGAGGGTCCCGGGACTGGCCTGGCCTCCTCTTACTGCTGCCAACCAATATCATAGGGGAGCTGAGCATCGGCCGATAAAAGCAGCCATGGAAAATCTAGTGATCTAGTGATAGGAGAGGTCTTAATACATAGACCCCAGGGGCAAAAGCAGGATTTGCAGAGGGGAGTTTCCGCACCACACCGCCAGTGGGCGTGACCAGCATGCATGGGGCGTGGCTATAATTTTAGACAGTGCTTGGCTGCTCTCCAACTCTTCCTATCCCCATAATATACATGGGCAATGCTGCGTGCACTACTGTTAGGTGCACACAGCTCTCCCTTTTCGAGCAGAGTTGTGTGAAGCGGGAGCAGGGTCCAGTCACCTCAATTATACAGTGCCCCAGGCCTGGAGGGGGGTTTCCAGGCACGCGGAAACCCCCACCCCGGCATTTGCCTATGGACCCCTTATTCTGCATTATTGGGAAATACATTTTAGAGAATGTGCATGAATGTGCATTTTTCACCATTCTGTATTGTGTTTCATGTAAAGAAACCCAGAATCAGTGATTGCATCCCTTGGCTTCAGTAGTCATCATCAACATCAACACTTATTTATATAGCATCAGCAAATTTCATAATGTTGACTAAGATGAACTCTGTAAATCTGCTCCCCCAACACCTTAAGTATTGGGATTGTAACCGACTATCAGTTGCATCCCTGGTTTTGGATGCTGTGGGAGGAAGCATAACGTGAAAACGGGGTGATGTCCTATCTGCCCCCCTAGGCAAGGTTCCGATGATCGCCATGCTTCATGTATGGCACTGCCCGCGTTACATCTGCACGTTACTCTTTTGTTGCTTATATCACCACCATTATATTTGCGCAGTAAGGACTGTGATATAAGAAGGTTATCCAGGAAAAATTGGGCGTCATGTTGCATAAATGTTAGAGTGAGAAACGTGATGTATTCCTGTGTGTTCGGGAGCCGTTCCTAGCTAGGTCTGTTGAAGGACGATTACTGGCAGAATTGTAAGTTACATATTAAGATGCAGTGATCTAGACAGCTCTTGTCAGTCATTTCACGCCTCCTCCGTCACGGATACCAGTGTATTTTACAGTAAATACATTCTGTCAGGTTTCTGTGTTCTCTGTGGACGAAGGTAAGAGGGGAGTTGTGTTTTCACATTATCAAAGCTTCAGATATGATCGCACTGTAGAACAAACCACTAATTTATTTGGAACACTTTGACTTTTATTAAAAATAAGCCCATCGGAATTTTTCAGGCACAGTTTCCCTGTCCAGTTGAGCTTTTATGGGCAGCACGGTGGCTCAGTGGTTAGCACTTCTGCCTCCCACCACTGGGGTCATGAGTTCATTTCCCGACCATGGCCTTATCTGTGTGGAGTTGGTATGTTCTCCCTGTGTTTGTGTGGGTTTCTTCTGGGTGCTCCGGTTTCCTCCCACACGCCAAAAAAAACATACTGCTAGGTTAATTGGCAGCTATCAAAATTGACCCTAGTCTCTCTCTGTCTGTCTGTCTGTGTGAGTGTGTGTTAGGGAATTTAGACTGTAAGCTCCGATGGGGGCAGGGACTGATGTGAATGAGTTATCTGTACAGCGCTGCGGAATCAGTGGTGCTATATAAATAAATGGTGATGATGATATAGCTACAACGTACTTTTACCCATGTAGAAACGGAATAGTTTCCTCAGACTTGTTTGTATTCTGGCGCACATGCGTGTAAGTTACATTGCTTTGTTTTTTGTTTTTTTTTATTTAAAATTGCGAGTTATGTTCACATTGCATTCTAAGATGAATCAGGCCCACAATTATCTGTTAAGTTGGATGGTTTATTGAAATATAACATTACATCTGGTGTTAGAGGCTTCTTACCGCTACAGAGAGAAAGTTGAACGTCTAGCTTCATCTTTTATTTATTTAACCCAAAATGAATTAATTTAATCTAAAAGACCACTTAGCCGACACGGCTGACTGCGCTTGAAGGCGGCCACGGTGGTAAGTGTAGCTCAGACGGCTCGTTGAAGGAGAGGAAGCCTCTGCCTTGTGTTTTTAGCTGCTAAATGATTTAAGGAACGTGACTTTGATTGTGAGGAAGCAGTATATTGAGAGTGCTGTATAATACTCTCCAGAGGTGATCTGAAATCAGACGCCTCGTCTGGCTCTTTCATCTAGTACCGCCTGGACCTAGAGAGAGAGTTACAAGACAACGTCTAACAAAAAAATGAAAGACAGTGTGACATAAATGTGTAATGTTTACACAACCGAGCTCATGCCCCTCGGAACGTCACTTTGTAGCTGTCACTTTTATACAATTCCTTTATCTTTTTTTGAAAAATCGAATTTGGGCCTTTCCTGGAGAACAGTTTTTTGTTTTTTTTTATAATGAAATCTTTATTTAATCCATAAACATTAACAGCTATTTGGAAGCATGTTCAATGTTGTCAGTAATATGTTCAAACTCATCTATATTATTTTCAATGTTTCGTACAAATGCTTGAAGAGAAATTGAAGAAAGTGCAGGAATACCAATGGAAAAATAGTCAAAAAGTGGGATGCTGCATGGGGAAGTGCGGAGGGAGGAGGGGGGTATCTACATTTCTTCTAGCTTGTCGGCCCAGTATATTACCATCCTCTGTATTTGCACGATGACTTTAAGGGCAAGAGATAATATTCTCAACCACAATTAAATATATGAGGTGCTTCCCAATGGCACTATAGCAAGTCGTTAAGGGGTGGGATCACTGGGACTGTTATGATTTGCCTCTGGGACTATTTTGGACTCTGTTGTTTATGTCACACTGCAGTACCTGTGAAACACCAGAGGTGCTGCTGTTCTGTCTTTTATCACTACTAGGAGTTAACTTGCACAACTAGTTAATTATCCACACCTGAGTGTGTCCCATATATGCCTGCCTCCCCCAGCTTTCCTTGCTGGTCATTAATGTTTCTGAGCCTGTTTATGTATGTACCTTGGATTACTGCCCTGCCTTCTCTGTGCCTGTGGATATCCATGATTAGCCAGTTCCTGCTTCTTTATACATCATTAACCAATCACCTCTATCTTCCCCTGGAGGTAACCTGACATTTGCATTATTCCTGCTAATCTGCTATACCTGAAAATCTGATTATACTCTGACCTGGTCTGTGTTCATTGGATCACCTGGATTGTTATTTTCTCTGCAATAAACAGTTCAATGTTTTCATCATATGTCTCGCTCCATGGCTATAATTGCAAGACCTAGTTTGTGGAACAGAGTTTGTAACATTAACCATGAACCCAACTAAAATTTGTATCTAATTGTTTATTTAAATCCTAGGTGTTGGTATTGGGTATTAGGGTAAAGAGCCATAAACATGCTCTAGAATTAATATACAGGTAAAGGAGACAGAATGTCTAGGTTCTTTGTAGTGACACATTAGAAACTCAAAAGGGGGCAATTACCCTTCCCAAATTTGTGTTCTATCCTGGTTACCCTAGAAAATGTCTAATCTGCAGGTAGGTCCATTGTCCATAGGTTGGCAGTGAGAGCTTCTCCTAGATTTGGAGAAAGGGCACATTCCAAAAGCACCCACCAGTTGGCCTACTCATAGCAGATGGGACTGCAACCAGTATTTTAGAGAGTGAGGAAGTATTCTTGGAGGTAGGGGAACGGATTAGACAGCAGTAAAGTGGTTGGTGAGATGATATGTGTGTTTAATACTCTGTGCTTTTTCCACTTGCTTCGTCCCACTCGACCAAGTCCACTCTGTGCATGGGAACAGCTTAAGATATCGGTGACTCTGCATGCTGCGTAAATTGCATATTGTAATTAACAATAACGTTTTTGGTGGAAATTGCACCCAGCTCTTCATGTTAGATCATGTACAAAATCTCTGCAGCCATCTTTCCTTTGTTCAAGATCTTTAGGCATGCGTTGGTCAGTGGACTATTTTTTTTTTTATTGAAAGCCTTAAGGCAGCACTTCCTGTCCGTTGTGCACAAAAAAAATTGGTAAAGACCCAAAAAACATGCACAAGGGTTTCGGAGCGTGGTCCTCCTCGGGAGAGGAAGGACCCTAGTCCCTGACCGCCGGAACCAAAAGGTCCCTTAGGGGGCAAGGGTCTTCAGACCCCCTTCGCTGCTAAGCTGGGGGATCCGCCGAAGCTACACCCAGGGCTCGGTGAGCCGAGTGGGTACGGCCCCAAATTCTCTGCAGCCATCTTTCCATGGTTCAAGATCTTTAGGCATGCATTGGTCGGTGGACTATTACTGTAGCGGGACTCTTTTAGATTAGTGTATTTGTAAAACTTGCTCACTCTGTGTTACAAAAATGCAAAAAATTATGCAGCCAACGTTTTGCTGTGACCACGTTTTGCACGGCTATTCGTGTGAGGGAGCGGATCACGGGATCAGTGGTCCTGATATCTGCACCGTTTGTGGAACAAAGCATGAATGAACTCTGAAATAACGCTCGTCTGATCACGTCCTGTGGGTGAACGATGCGGCCATATTATCTCAATGCATGCTAATTCTGAAGTGTTGTATAAACAGGGAAGTAACGAATAATAATTAGTGTGATAGAGAAGCAAATCAGTTATATTAAAGCTCAACATCACACCTTTAATAATGTTATAGTGTCAGGAAGCCCTAGGAAATGATATAAATGTGATAATCAATGCAATATACAAAAAGAGTATTGTGCTAAGTTAATTAATCTCCAAGTTTTCACAATCATCCACATACAAGTGGAAATGTTACTTGTTTAAAGTGCGTTTAACTAGGGTACTACACCTTTTTCCTATCATTCTTCACCTCCTGCTCTCCTGTTTTTAAGTGGGTGGGGATAGATCAATGTGTAACCAATCAAATCAGAAGAATATTCACAGCAGCGCAAAGTGTTTTATAGAGATGTGTTTTGTTGATCTTGTTAAAGGCAGTGGCCTGTCCACTCGTGTGATTGTGTAACAGGGCTGCATGTGACTGGGCAGTGACATGATGTGAGGAGGGGAATGGAGGCAGCAGGAAGTCACAGACTGAGAGTTATATAGTGGAAGGAGCAGGGTCCCCCAGCAGCACAGAGTATATCAGGAGATGAGTGATGTGTTAGTGAGGACAGGGCTGCATGTGACAGGGGCAGTGACATGATGTGAGGAGGGGAATGGAGGCAGCAGGAAGTCACAGACTGAGAGTTATATAGTGGAAGGAGCAGGGTCCACAGCAGCACAGAGTATATCAGGAGATGAATGATGTATTAGTAAGGACAGGGCTGCGTGTGACAGGGACAGTGACATGATGTGAGGAAGGGAATGGAGGCAGCAGTAAGCCACTAGACTGAGAGTTATATAATGGAAGGAGCAGGGTCCCCTGCAGCACAGAGTAGTAATGTCAAGCTCCTACCAAAGTGAGATTTTAAAAAACGACTGTGGCATCTAATGTACCGCTATATGAAACAAAAGCCAAGCAACTGATTGCTTTCTTGCTGATTGTTTTGACAATCCAAAATGCCTGGGCTGAGCTTTAACCTAACTAGAGAGAGAGGGAGCACAGTGCTTAGGGGAACTAGTCCTGTCTCTCAGCTACAACGCATGTGAAAAGATATTTGAGGTTAATTATTTGGAATCTCGTTAAGATTATCATGGAACACTGACCGGTAACTGCATGCATCTAATTCCTGTAACTCTGGCCCTCATATTTGGCCACTGCGGATCTGGGAATGTTAACTGTGTCGTTTCTGTAGAATTTACAGCGTTAACCACAATATAATCACTTGTGATTTCAGTGAGGGCCAATGTCACATCGCCTTAGTGTCTCGTGTCCAATCTCCAAGTGCTCACTGTCTGACGGCTGGAGATGAAGATTTTATCCAAGGCCACAATAAAACATTTAATATGCGTAGTCATGACATTCTGTTGAAAGTATTCATATAGACACAAGACAATTATCTCAAGCCCTTTATATTTAGAAAGAAACAATGTGACTGGTGAAATATTGCTTGTCGATTTAACCCTTCGCCCAGAGAGCCATGTGTGGTGCATGCTGGGTAAATGATTGTAGTGGCTTTGAAAATGTGTTAATGAGCTTTTCAGTTTATGCCACCAATGATAATCTAATGCTTAAGGACAATTATGGTTGATTGTTTTATAAATGAGAAGTGCGTTTAATGAAATATGAAGTTCTCTAGCGCAGAATTGGGTTGTTATTCTCTCAACAAGTCTCATACATTGAGAGAGAATCTCTGCCTGAACCAGTGGGTCCAAAACACTGTGGGTGTAGAATGTTTTTTTATGCAACAATTAAGGTTATCATCCCACATTTTTTTCCATCTTATTTTTTTAAACAGCAAGTTTTATATCTTTGTAACATGAATCGTATCGTCCTTGTGGTGAAACGAGGTATTAATATCGGTGGTAATCGTTTCACCGATTACAAGAACTCCGACAAGGATGACACCTACAAAAAACATCCGATTGGGTAGAAAAACAAATAGAATAAAACAGACTGACCTGAAAACCGAAGCTCCAGATGTCCGATGGTAGCGCCATGCTGACAGGCAGTGATTCCGAAGACCCAAGTGTCCGGCACTTCAGTGTGACGTCGGCGTCACTTAAATCAAGATTAATTTAAAGCGGCAATGTGAGGACCCCGCAGGTTAAGTGTTTTTCTACCCAATCAGATTTTTTTTGTAGGTTTCAACCTTGTCGGAGTTCTCATATCCGGTAAACCATACCCAACCCATTAATATAACCCTAACCAGTCTGTCCCTCACAAAATGTGGATTATAGAATGTACTTTTTATAGTACTTGCTTTTGTTCCCCAGCCCAACAGAATTCCACTGCAGTGTCTAATTACATGTGTATAAGGGGACATTGTAGCTCATTGTAAATATGTATATTGTTTATTGTATATTGGTGATCTGGCAGTGAGGTTGTTATTCATACTCCTTAAAGTGAAGCCAGATGGTTATGGGTAGGGATCAGGTTGCAGGATACTGGCGGGCAGCCTCGGACTGGCCTGCCGGCCAGCCGGGCTGTAGACCGGTAGGCCCGGGCGCGATTAAGCCCCGCCCCCTCTGATATTGGGGCGGAGCTTGCAGGGAGCACCTCGTAGACGGTCGTCTGTGTAAGAAACACACTACCGCGCAGGCGCAGAGAGCCGTGCCTTGGCTCTCTGCGCCTGCGTGGTAGTGTTTTGTGAACTTCAGCAGGGGAGGAGGACGGAGTTTCTACCGCGGCTGTCTTCTTGTCACTAGCAGCGCCGCCCAGAGGAGCAGGATGCCGAAGCTTTTCAAGGTAAGGTAAGTGGCAAAACGAGGGGTTACTATTACTACTCGTTTCCCACAGTGAATGAGGGATACTTTTCACCTCTTTTTTTGCCCCCTCTTTGTACTGCAGGTACTGTTAAAATGCACACAGATAGCTGACTAGCATTCACCATAAGTATGTACAATGCTCTGGATCTTAGGAAAAAGCTATAAAGGGTTAAGTAAAATCAGCAGTGATTAGACTCCTTTTGTTGACATTTATTGTGGGAGTCTATTACATTCAGAATTTGTGGAGCAACAACCAATGTGAGGTCCAGAAGTAATGCGTAGCACCTCACTCCCTGCCAATCGAGGAGCCAGAATTGGGAGTGCCCAACCTGTACCCAGAAGCCTCCACAGGAGGGGGACCCAGGTTAACCAGTACTAGCAAGAGGTTACGACTCATGCTGTACCAACAAGATGCAGAGGCTGCAAGGACCAGATATCTTTTTCCTCATTGCCTGTGAGCCTTGTATAAGCGTGTGCCCCAAAAACAGGCTGTCATTGGAGCAGGACTGCCTTGCTGGCTGTAAGAGGGGGAGAATGCTAGTTACCACAGGACTGTGCCCAGGGGTTGGCTAAAGAGAGACTGATAATTATAACGTATTCAGTTGTTATGGTATAATTGTTTAACCTTTTAATAAAAAGTACTATATCTCCGTTGTGTTAAATAAACTTAAGTTTTCATTATTCAGATGTTTGCCTGGATGTGAAAAACTTTTGTTTTATACATCACGGAAACATTATCATTGTAAAATTCTGTAGATGGTTTAGCCAAACGGTATTGTCACAAGGCTTAGCAAGAGAGTTCCCCTGCTTTGGTTCTATACACTGTTAAAAACACCACAACTCCTGGGAAACAATAAAGAATATATATATATATATATATATATATATATATATACAAGTTAACCCGTGCATGATACTCATGCATTCTAGTCAAATCAAGCTACTTAAGGTCTTAAAAAGGTTCTTGTCATGCATTTGGACCTAGCCCAGGCCTCCTCAGGGGAAGAGTGTTACTTCCCGACGCAAGCGGCCTTTTTAATGTGTGTTCATGAGGTAAAATTACCTCACGAAAATGAGTTTGACCCCTCAACTCGTAAATTTAGCCTTTACTACCCCTCCCACGGGAGGAAGGGGGGATGATGGAAGTTAACTGACTTGCCTATTCTAATTTTTTTGTCAAATAATGCCAGTATACCAAATTTCAGGTCAATTGGATGAGCCCTTTCTGAGAAAATAGTTTTTTCCACACACACACACACACACACACACACACACACACACACACTAATGCACGCCTCTACACATGTGTGTTCATGAGGTAAAATTACCTCACGAAAATTAGTTTGAGCCCTACCAAATTTCAGCCCTTTTTGAATTTTTTTTCCCACACACACTAAGAATTTAGTAGGTCAGTGTATAACTCTGCCCAGCAGGTGGCGCTGCAACTTGGTTTGTTTTTTTCCACACACAGACACCACTAAGCATTTATATATTAGATATATATATATATATATATATATAAAATTAGTGTGAATTGAGAGTACTTTAGCTGCACAGAGAACACTAAATGCTGAGTTGGTTTGGGTCTATAGTTGAATGTGGGGCTGAGTGTGGGGAGGGGGGCTATCTATTAAATGTGAATATTAATTATTTAATGCTAGGAATGGTAGTGGGAAATGGCTGTATTAAACGTAAATGCTATTGATTTATTGCTGGGGCCATTTGGAGGGAGGGTAATAGGTTTATTTATTAAATGGGAATACTATTAATTTAATGTTGGGGTTGGTTGGACGGAAATAGATCTATTTATCAAATGTGAGCGCTATTACTTTAATGTTGAGGCTGGAGAGAGGCCTAATTATTAAATGTGGGTGCTGTTGATTTAATGGCAGGGATGGTTGGCGTTTCTAAATGTACCCATTATTTTTTTCCAAATAGGGCCCTCAACATTCCAGGATGCAGACAAGCCGCAACTAAAGAAACCAGCAGCCACAGGTGGTAACAGTGACAACAACAGGTAGGACAGTCTGTCAAATGTTCTGAGTCTAGTGTAGGCTTGGCTAACCTGTGGTACTCCAGGTGTTGTGAAACTACAAGTCCCAGCATACCCTTCCAGCAATAAGCTGCTATATATTGGCAAAGCATGCTGGGACTTGTAGTTTCACAACACCTGGAAAATTAGACACTGGAGTGTCACACGTTAGCCAAACCTGGTCTAGTGCGACAATCCTGATTTTTGGTGACTGTTCTGCCCAATCTAAGAGGCAGGTCAAGACTGTGTATTCTTTATACACACACTGCATTCTTTATATACTACACTAAGGTGCTAGCTGTCCTTTGTGGGCTGACCACTCCCCCTCTAGTGTCTGGTCCCGCCTCTATGATGGCTGACCACACCACCTCTGGTGGGCCCCTAGTGTTGCATTCCCGGTGGGCCCTTCATGCCCCAGTCCGACACTGCTGGCGGGGGAAAACTAATTAGTGTCTATTGTACTCACAAAACTAGTCCAGACAGGCCATCTAGCAGGGGAGGTTCTGTGGAGGGACAGCTCCTCTTCAATGCCGTCTCCAACCCCCCTAGTTCAGCACTGACCAATGTTTAAGAAGAATAGACACAGGGGTTTGACCAGGGAGAAAAAAAACACTGTAGAAATTAGACCCTAGATATAAGGAGCCACTCCAGGAGGGGGGGGAGGAGATGTTCATTCTGTGTTTGGATTCCTGGAAGGTGCAAGATCTGGATTTGAGTTGTCGTTCTCTAACAGTCTAGATATGCAGCTGAGAGAGATCCATGGGTCGTCAAGTCTGGACAGCCAGGTGACTGTAACTCCTTGAGCAATAGGGGTAAGGGACAGATAATGTGGTAAACCTGCCTGGCATTTATTTACTGTGTGTATATAATAATCTAGTGTTGTTTTTATTACAATAAATGTACTGTTGTACTTTTCTAACTGCATTTGCCTGAGTGACTACACGAATCCTAGAAGGTACTGGGTAGACTTCCCTGGTATAGGAAGGCACCCGTGGTTGGCCAGCGTGAAGTGGGTAACACTGGGCCAGATAAACCCGCTATATTCACAGTCCTTTTTCCAGGAAGTATTCCATTTTCAAAATCTCTATGTGAGGGAGATTGATATTTCTGCCTTTGCAAGACAATATCTCTCAGCTGGAACGTATTTGCATCTCAGCAGACAAGCTCGTTCCTGAGGACAGTGTAACCTGATCTCTGAGTTAGAGCCAGTCAGTCTGGAATCTCCTCAGCGATCAGGTGATGACAGAGGAAGAAGGGAGGGGAATGGGAGGGGATTGTGCTGTGAACAAGCATGCTGAGAAAAGGGCCTCTCTGTTTGATGCATCATATGTTTTTTATGTTTTGTGACAGTGGTTGTCATGACACTTAGCAAACTGTAAATTATTAAAATCATTTAAGAAAAAAATGTAAAGTAAAACCATCATGATGTGTCTTCTAACAGGTAAACCGAATGATATATGTTAGAAAAACACACATATATTTTCAAGGCTTTATAGTTTGAACCTTTATGTCCCCTTGGTACATACTTTATCTGTTATTAAACTATTAGATAGCTCAAAAGCACATTAACACTTGTTAAAATGGGAATGTTTTCTAATCAGCGTAGTCTACACGCTTTCAAGATCTTCAAAATCTCATCCCATAAAACAAGTTCTCGTTTTAAGGTGTGTTTGATTCGGGTTGAAACTGGAGATGCTCACTGACCCCCGTGTTTTGGTTTTGGTTTTGGATCTGGATTACTGTTGTGTTTTGGTTTTGGTTTTGCCAAACCGTCATTGCATGTTTTGGTTTTGGTTTTGGTTTTGTTTTGCCATTTTTGAAAAAAATACAATTTTTTTGGTTTAAAATAAACTAATTTAGTGCTCCACTAGTTTCTTGGATAAGTGAGATAATTCTAAAGCTAATAAATTATGAAAAAAACAGTTTAATCCCTGGTAGGCCGTCCTTAATGCGAACACTTGCCTGCAAATTATACAGACAAACCTGGTTGTCTACCTCCTCCATCTTTGATTATTGGCAATGCAGCCATCGTCTTTGGGTGTATATTACACCCTCCACTTGTAGTTGAATAGAAAAAAAGCAGCCTGCACAGACTGTGGAACTAGAAAGTAAAAATAAATGGACCAAATTAGTTTGGTATCTATCTGCATCAGACCTCTCTCCACTAGGAGTAAAATAGTAAACTATTCAGCCGTTATAGAGTCTAGAATATAAATATAAATTGAGAAAGGCAATTTGGTATCTGTCTGCATCATAATCATCAACATCATCATTAGCGCCCTCGTTGCCTACACAAATCTCCCCCTCATCCTCTTCTAATTCAAAAGTGGCATCCTCAATTGGTGTATCACCGGCTACACTCGGGCTGTTCAGGCACACATCAGCAGAACTGCTGAAAGGAACCTTATTTATGGGTACACTGTCACTAACAGAATGCTCACGATTAGACATCCCACTGTTGGATGGACTCTCCACAGGGATTGGTGTCATTTCTGATTCAGAGCATACATTATCCTCTAATGCCTTACTGTTTTCTTGCAGCTCGGCTTTGACGCGTAACAGTAGTTGTGCACCACTTTTAGACTCCAAATTACTTGGTTTTGCTTTGTCACGAGTGTCCGTACAAGAAGAAGGCTCAGTAACATTTTTTGATCTGCCACTAATAGAGAAAGGTGAAGGCTTCATTCTCTCTTTGCCACTGCGTGTGTAGAATGGCATGTTGGCAATTTTTTTTTTATCGCCAGATAACTTTTTCTCAGTTACACTTCTTTTTCCCTTCAACACGGTAAAAAAAATTTGGTGTGTGTTTTTTTGACTGATTTCAAAAGACTGTGTAGTCTGACACATACTTGCCAACTCTCCTGGAATGTCCGGGAGACTCCCGCATTTTGAGAGAGTCTCCCGGGCGAGTGTGGCAAAATCCCGGATCTGCCCACTTCCTAGTGAAGTGGGCAGAATTAGGCCACAAACGCCGCGATTCCTGGTGAATCGCGGCGTTTGGCCCCGCCCCCCGCTGTCAAATGACGCATTTTGCATCATGACGTCACGGGGGCAGGTCCAAAATGACGCTGAATTTTGGAGGCCCGCCCCCCCATGACGCCCACCTCCCCCGCAGGCTCCCGGATACCAACATTGTAAAGTTGGTAAGTATGCTGACATCGCCTTTCCCAGATGACGTACTGGGAACACTACCATCAGGACTGGTGACAGAACCTGGTTGCTCATTCTGCTCATATGTGGACTGCTTTGAATCCATTATGAGCCCAAAGCACTTGTAGTGCTAAATATTATTTGTTGAGACTGCTGACAAACAAGACTTTTGACAGCCAGAAATATTAATGCAAAAGAATGGGGGACACCCCAAAGCACTTGTAGTGCCAAATATTGAAGAAAAAAAAAGACTCCTCTATCCTCCTCTCTTCTCTATCAATTGTAATCAGAATTGTAATCAGAATTGTAATCAGAATTGTTATCAGAAATGTTATCAGAATTGTATGAAGAATAAGGTATATTCTCTGTCCCTGCTCTAATCAGCCTGTGACTACACCCTGCTCTGTCCCTCTGTCAAATGGCGATGGATTGCTGTGGAGGCGTGTATTTATAATTTTCAAATATCGCGAGAACCGAGTCCCGAGATCCGATGACGTCACAATGACGTTCGGCCTCGATTTGGAATCCGAGCGGACGGGAGAGTACCGAGCCTGCTCGGCTCGGTACTCGGATAGGCAAAGTTCGGGTGGGTTCGGTTCTCGGGGAACCGAGCCCGTCCATCTCTAGTTGAAACACATTTTGCTTACTACTCGTAATCTGCTCACCCATGTCTCCCCAGAGGTCAGACATAGATAACCTGTAGCCAGTCAGATTTTCAGACTTGTTACAGTAGCACAGATTATTTTAGGAAACACATTTGCTGATCTTGTGGGAGGTATTAACCTGTGTGTGATTGTGCCAGTGAGGACAGGGCTGCATGTGACAGGGGCAGTGACATGATGTGAGGAGGGGAATGGAGGCAGCAGGAAGTCACAGACTGAGAGTTATATAGTGGAAGGAGCAGGGTCCCCCAGCAGCACAGAGTATATCAGGAGATGAGTGATGTGTTAGTGAGGACAGGGCTGCATGTGACAGGGGCAGTGACATGATGTGAGGAGGGAAATGGAGGCAGCAGGAAACCACAGACTGAGAGTTATATAGTGGAAGGAGCAGGGTCCCCAGCAGCACAGAGTATATAAGGAGATGAGTGATGTGTTAGTGAGGACCGGGCTGCATGTGACAGGGGCAGTGACATGATGTGAGGAGGGAAATGGAGGCAGCAGGAAACCACAGACTGAGAGTTATATAGTGGAAGGAGCAGGGTCCCCCAGCAGCACAGAGTATATCAGGAGATGAGTGATGTGTTAGTGAGGACCGGGCTGCATGTGACAGGGGCAGTGACATGATGTGAGGAGGGAAATGGAGGCAGCAGGAAACCACAGACTGAGAGTTATATAGTGGAAGGAGCAGGGTCCCCCAGCAGCACAGAGTATATCAGGAGATGAGTGATGTGTTAGTGAGGACCGGGCTGCATGTGACAGGGGCAGTGACATGATGTGAGGAGGGAAATGGAGGCAGCAGGAAACCACAGACTGAGAGTTATATAGTGGAAGGAGCAGGGGCCCCAGCAGCACAGAGTATATCAGGAGATGAGTGACGTGTCAGTGAGGACAGGGCTGCATGTGACAGGGGCAGTGACATGATGTGAGGAGGGAAATGCAGGCAGCAGGAAACCACAGACTGAGAGTTATATAGTGGAAGGAGCAGGGTCCCCAGCAGCACAGAGTATATCAGGAGATGAGTGATGTGTTAGTGAGGACCGGGCTGCATGTGACAGGGGCAGTGACATGATGTGAGGAGGGAAATGGAGGCAGCAGGAAACCACAGACTGAGAGTTATATAGTGGAAGGAGCAGGGGCCCCAGCAGCACAGAGTATATCAGGAGATGAGTGACGTGTCAGTGAGGACAGGGCTGCATGTGACAGGGGCAGTGACATGATGTGAGGAGGGGAATGAAGATGAAAACCACAGATATAGAGAAAGTGGAAGTAGTAATTGAGCTCAACAGCACAGGCTAATGATGTAAGGCACCTGTCAATCTGAAGCGGGAGGATTGTGGTGTGAAATAAAATTCTATATGAAACAAAATCTATGCATCCAGCTTCTTGTATTCATGCTCAGAATCCATTTAATTCTGAATGGAATACACAGATCTGGCAGCACAGAGTATATAAGGAGATGAGTGATGTGTTAGTGAGGACCGGGCTGCATGTGACAGGGGCAGTGACATGATGTGAGGAGGGAAATGGAGGCAGCAGGAAACCACAGACTGAGAGTTATATAGTGGAAGGAGCAGGGTCCCCCAGCAGCACAGAGACAGGGGCAGTGACATGATGTGAGGAGGGGAATGAAGATGAAAACCACAGATATAGAGAAAGTGGAAGTAGTAATTGAGCTCAACAGCACAGGCTAATGATGTAAGGCACCTGTCAATCTGAAGCGGGAGGATTGTGGTGTGAAATAAAATTCTATATGAAACAAAATCTATGCATCCAGCTTCTTGTATTCATGCTCAGAATCCATTTAATTCTGAATGGAATACACAGATCTGGCTATGTCTAGCTATCTCCTAACATAATAAAGAGACAAAATTGTCATTACTATCTTATAACAAAATTGGTGGGGTCCCCAAAAATATTTGGGGCCTATAACCAGGGAATCTATCAAAGTTTGATATTAAATTCCACAGAAAAAAAACATAATTGAATAAAATAGTTCTTTATTGTTGCATCATAATTCATTATTTAAAGGCTTGAATACATGATTATAATGCCTCCATTCATTCCTCAAATAACATGTAATTTGCAAGATAACGAGGATGATGTCCATGAATTACATAATTAAATGTACCCTGTGGTCAACTATATTGTTATTTCCTATGTACTTGTACTTAAAGCTTACATGAGGATAAGAATGATTTAATTGGTGAGAGGTCATCCATAATTAAATATACATGGTAATGAAAATTTTCATTCCAAGCCACTGGTTCAGACAAGAATACATCATTGTTCTATGTGATTCAAATCTACCACACAAAGAAAAAAACAGTTGAAGCAAACAATTCATCCATGTAAATGATCTAAAAAAACCATTTCATCTATATATAGAATAAATACAAAAATAAGGGAGGCGGTATGAGAAAAACGATTAAACTTTGCCTCTGAGACGCACATATAGTAAATCACAATGGGGGTATATGGACTAAGCTGCGGGTTTGAAAGAGTGGAGATGTTGCCTATAGCAACCAATCCCATTCTAACTGTCAGTTTGTAGAATGCACTAAATAAATGATAACTAGAATCTGATTGGTTGCTATAGGCAACATCTCCACTTTTTCAAACCCGCAATTAAGTAAATTTACCCCATGGAATAAAATAATGGCACAATTAAAATTACCGCTCTCTGACTGGTAGATTCAATTAGCAGCGATGATCCTTAGAACATCGCGGCTGTGCATTTTTATCGTTACTATGGTAAATTATCGGCTGATTTTTCCTTGCACCTGCGAGGAAAAATCAACACAGATTTCTTGTAAAAATATTGTGGCTAATTGCATCTCCCCCTAAGAAGCAAGTAAAGTATAGAAATAGCGATCGTGCAAGAACCAATCCGGTACCAGAAGGCAGAATTAAGTAAATTACATATTACAAACCGATTGGGTGTAAATGCATTAATGGTAGTTGCATAGGACTGATGGCTTATAAAAAGAGAACGACGAACTGTGAACGGTGCAACATGCTAGAGTCTGTGCAGTAGGTGAGCTAGAACAGTGATGGGCAATATGAAGTAGCTGGTGAACTGCAGGAGGGCCCTCCAACTCTCAAAGGGGCCACACCAAGGAAGGCAGGAGAGCATAGCTCCTCCAGGTATGTCACGTGACCTCCCTGTACTGTGCAGAGGAGGTCATGTGACGCGAAAGTCGTCTGCCAATGTTGTAATCAGATCGGTAGCAGCCGGCTTAGGGGCTGCAAGCGAAGGCTCAGCAGCTCACTGGCGACCAGCGGGCCTCCTGCTGCCCAACGCTAATCTAGAATGTATAACCTTGAATAAAGTTAATTTATAAAATTTAGTTTCCTAAACGATCCAATCAAAAATCAAGAGACATACGTCCAGTATGGCTCTGAGATGTTAAGAAATTTTTTTGAATGAAACATGTCAGCAATAATATATAGAAAATGCATTAAGAGATCTGTGTATGTGAATCTGACATGACATTTATTGCATTGTTAAACCAGTATGTCTACATACACCATCCGGTATATTAGATGTAATAAAGATTACAAGTGGTGGTCTGAAATGTAAGAGAGTGAAATAATTATCAATGAGTGCAAATCATGTCAACTAGTATTGTTGACAAAGAAATAGCTTAGGTGGAAAACCAAGAGAAACGACACGTACCTATCCCCAACTGGATATCAATATGTCACGGATAATGAAC
Source organism: Mixophyes fleayi (assembly GCF_038048845.1). Taxonomy (NCBI): domain Eukaryota; kingdom Metazoa; phylum Chordata; class Amphibia; order Anura; family Limnodynastidae; genus Mixophyes; species Mixophyes fleayi. The sequence goes on along the minus strand of NC_134404.1, from coordinate 22,086,880 downwards.
TGGGATGTATAAAAGTCGCAGATGTGTAATAAATATAGTTTTTTTTATAAGCTAAGGCATGTATGTGAAGATTGCTTAACGCAATCATTTATTGCTGTGAGATGCAAAGGAGGAAATAAACAATTAGTGGATCCGTGAATATAGAAAGCTCGATGTGCTGAGAGGAGTAGGGAGGTGAATGAGCCAACGAGACGAAAACCAGCACTGGATAAAAATAATTATTGAAATGAATCGTAGATCCTAATTATGGAAGTGGGGGAAAGAGGTAAAAGAAAAATTAATTGTGTAGTGAAAAAATGAACTAGAAAGCAGTCAACTAACACCACAGTATAATGGTAACATCAACCAAAGACCATGATGAAGTAAGAGATAGATTTATCAAATCTTAAAAGAAAAAGTGGAGGTGTTGCCCATGACAACCAATCAGATTGCAGATATCATTTATCCTGTACATTCTAGAACATGACAGTTAGAATCTGGTTGGTTGCTATGGGCAACACCTCCACTTTTCCTTCTTAGACTACTTCAATCCTATGAATTGGAATGTATCTAGGTTTTATGATGAGCGTTGACAAAGTGCTGAGGTAAACCATGAGGTAAAACTCCATTCTGAATATTTCGGACATGTTCCAGAATCCTGATTTTGAGCTGACTTTTGTTTTTTTGCCTACATGGGTCTAACCACATCTGCAGTTTATTATATAAACTGTAAATGTAAAGTTACAGGAAACATTTTATAGGATATTCTTTTTAAGTATTACCTTTTAAAGGAACTGAATTTGTGGTCCATTCGATGTGTGTGTAATACAGTGCATGTCCGTTCAACCAGTAGGCACGGGAATGATTGAGCGCAATGAATGTTAGTGCTTTTGTTGCCGGCGTTTCAAGTGCCCATCTGATACCCATAGGCAGGCCCGGCGCTCCCATTAGGCAACCTTAGGCAGTTGCCTAGGGCGCCGGGACCTGCAGGGCGCCACTGACTAGATTTTGTAATCTAGTTAGCGGCTCAGGAGAGGGTTGCAGCGGCGGCGGGGTGCCGCCGCTGTTTTTCAGTGTCCGCGGCGCATCGGCGCTGACTGGATGACGGCATGAAATCTCAGCGTAGGACATAGGTAACAATGGTGGTTTTCTGAGTAGTATTCATTTGACGCTACATTGCCATCTAGTGGCCATGATTATTGTAGAAATGAGCCCTGGGAACTGTCAGTCGGTGATCGGTTTCTGTCCGGCACTTTGTTAGTATGCACCGCCCAGACCCTGCAGAAGCCGGCGTGACATTCCTCAAGTGCAGTACATGTCTATATAGGCAACATGCAGGGGGTGCGCCGTGTTGTGTGCGCTATGTCCGGCGGGGTGGACAGCGCTGTGGCCGCTCTCTTGCTGCGGATAAAAGGTAACATTGCACTGTAACATGTAGTCATATTCCAGGGCCATTCATGTTCTACTGTGATAGTCTATAGGAACATGTGCGCTACTCACACGTTGGAGTCCTTCTTTATCATGTAGGTGGACACTGCTGTTTTTCAGTGTCTGCTGCGCTGGGGGGGGGGGGGCAAAATTTTGCCTAGGGCGCCATGAACCCTAGCACCGGCGCTGCCCATAGGTCAAGTATTGCAACATGGATACATGTGCTTAAACAATGCTTTATAATGCGTGCTCTTACCGGCAGACCTCTGAAATGTATGCATTGCTTTATAAATAAATGATCTGTACAAATCGGTTCTTTGTAAAATGCTGTTTAACACTCACATCTGGAGAGCCCTAGTGGAAGGAGCGTGAGCACTATCTCAGCCAGGCGAGGGCAGCTGCCGGAAGCTCCTGGCGGTGATTAAGATGGATAGATCGGTAAGATGCTTCCAATGTGAGCAGAATAGAAAGTGCTGCAGCTGCTCAGTGCCTGGGAGGTGGAGAGCCAGGAACGTGCTCAGTGCCTGCACCGGCATAGGGCAGGCCGTGTTACTGCTGGGATACCAGCAACTGGTCCCCCAAATATGGTGCAGGAGGGTGAGAGCGGGCCGGGGGCACAATGTCAGGTGGGGTCAGTCTCAGCTACAAGGAATCTTTCCATATGTCAATCAATGATAGATAGAAGATAGATAGATATATCACCATTTATTTATATAGCGCCACAGATTCCGCAGCGTTGTACAGAGAACTCGCTCACATCAATCCCTGCCCCATTGGAGCTTACAGTCTAAATTCCCTAACATACACACAGACACACACAGACAGAGAGAGAGACAGACTAGGGTCAATTTCATAGCAACCAATTTACCTACCAGTATGTTTTTGGAGTGTGGGAGGAAATCGGAGCACACAAAGGAAACCCACACAAACACGGGGAGAACATACAAACTCCACACAGATAAGGTCATGGTTGGGAATTGAACTCATGACCCCAGTGCTGTAAGGTAGACGTGCTAAGCACTAAGCCACCGTGCTTATCAACATACTTGAATTTGGCAGCCTGTAGAATAGAAAAGGATGAAAAACAAGGAAATAAATCGCAATAATAAAAGGTTTCTTGTTCTGTACTTACTTATTATGGAGAGATCTTGGTATAGACCTCGTCGGTTCGCTCCCGTCATAGGGTGATATATATATATTTGGACTAAGGGCCTCATTTAAAGTTGACAGCATGTAAAGTATGGGCTGTACAATTGGGTTCTTATCTATTTTGAGTTGCTGGTATCTTAAACTATGAGCATCTCAAAATACTGGGTAAGAATGCGGCCACGTCAAGGCACCCTTCTTGAGGCGCCTGTTTTATTGGATGAATTCATAGGCTCCCATGTAAATAAGGGTAAGAACATTTTAGGGAGGTTTTGATGACACCTTCAAGTAAGAATAACGGGAGAAACGCGTCGGGTGACGCTGACGCACTGACGGTTAAAAACACTGCCCGATCCTTAACACGAGTTTTGTTTCACACTGCGGCCATGGTGACGCTCTATGAGACACTACAGCCGGGTTAATTGCCGGATGGTCCAATGGATCTACATTAGGGTGTTCTGGAGAGATGGAGCAAAGGTCTGAATTACTGACCGCAGATATTGGGGTCTGTCCATTCACGTGTGGAGGTTTATCCATTGCAGCTGAGTACCTAAAAGACTGGCTCATGGTAAACTTATTGGGGAGCTTCTGCATTAGTTATACCATCTACCTATTAATTAGCCGTCATTTCCATCTAAAAATTTGTGTCAATACAAATAATTGTGGAATAATAATTTAATCACAAGGGACCCCAAAGTGGGCAAAACCAATAAAATGAATATTAACTATTTATTGGAGATTTTAGAATTTTCCATGTGTATGAAATATATTGATTTGTTTTTAATCAGCATCTCACGATTTGCTTTGAATTTATGGGCATTTCACAGCCTAGCGTCATCAATGTTAATACAATTTTTATTAAAGATATTTATGAACAGCGATCTCTTATCTGTCTTGTGTCAGTTCACAGGCTTCAGTATTCTGCTCTTCAGAGCAGAAGTTCTGATAGGCAACTATTGTAAGATTCAACTGGTCTTTACTAGCGCCTGAATATCTGTGTATTTGTATATCTATGTATCTATCTCATATCTATCTTTCTATCTATCTATCTCATATCTATCTATTAATCTATCTATCTCATATCTATCTATCTATTTATCTATCTATCTCATATCTATCTATCTATTTATCTATCTATCTCATATCTATTTATCTATCTATCTATCTCATATCTATCTATCTATTTATTTATCTATCTATATATTTATCTATCTCACATCTATCTATCTATCTATCTATGTATCTATATCATATCTATCTATCTATCTATCTATCTATCCATCTATTTATCTACCTATCTATCTATCTATCTATCTCACATCTATCTATCTATCTATTTATCTATATCATATTTATCTATCTACCTCATATCTATCTATCTCATATCTATCTATCTATCTATTTATCTATCTATCTCATATCTATCTATCTATCTATCCATCTATCTATTTATCTATCTCACATCTATCTATCTATATCATATCTATTTATCTATCTATCTATCCATCTATTTATCTACCTTTCTATCTATTTATCTATCTCATATCTATCTATCTATCCATCTATGTATCTATATCATATCTATCTATCTATCTATCTATCCATCTATCTATCCATCTATTTATCTATTTATCTATCTCACATCTATCTATCTATCTATCTATCTATCTATGTATCTATATCATATTTATCTACCTATCTATTTATCTACCTATCTATTTATCTATCTCACATCTATCTATCTATCTATCTATCTATCTATCTATCTATCTATGTATCTATATCATATCTATCTATCTATTTATCTACCTATCTATTTATCTATCTCACATCTATCTATCTATGTATCTATATCATATCTATCTATCTTTCTTTCTATCTATCTATCTATCACTCTCCTGCTACCCCTGTTACTCCGCCTTCCTCTAACAACCAACTCCAGTGCTCCTTTTGCCCCTTCGGGTGAAGAAATCCACTCTCTCATCCTTTCCTCCTCTCCCCCTGGTAGTTTAGACTGTATGCTTCAATGGGGGCAGGGACTGATGTGAGTGAGTTTTCTGTACAGCGCTGTGGAATTAGTGGCGCTATATAAATAACTGATGATGACGATGAGTACGGTGTTATATAATTATGTGTAGTTTGCAATAAATCATATCCCCCCCCGCATTACTACTGGGTAATCCTGCTGACGGAAAGGTGACATTGGCTAAACCGAGTCAGGGGCGTGGCAGTGGCTTGTTAGGGCGTGCCACATTAGGCACCGTGAAACAAAATATTGGCCCTTAATTCCTTATTTGGTGTTCTCGATGTATAACGCATTTTTTGGTGCAGTGAATATAAACATATAGGCCTCATATTCCGTGTTTTGGGAATGATCCCAGTGTGCTAAACGTAGTTTTGTCATTTGCCCTGTGTCTTTGCGTGTACTGGTTTTTTATAACAAGTTATTTTGCTGTTTTTTTAGTAGGCGATCGCTGTTGCTATGTCTCACCGACCCTGGCAACCAATGGCAGCCATGGCAACCAACGATCAGCTTAAGTTATCTAATTATTTCTTTCCAGCCAAGGTCAGTCAGGCATTGCCATCAAACCAGCGGGAACTAGCAGGTGGAAAGCAATCCACAGAATAACTGGGCATATTAAATATATTATATTATTATTTTATTATTAAAATAGTGGAAAACCTGCTGTGTTGGCCAAGCTATATAAAAACTTGCCTTAGGAGACAAAAAATGAGTGGCTTCCACTTGTACACAATAGACACTGAGTAATGTATGTAATGTAATGGTACTTTCACTAAAGATGGTTCATTTGTTATATGATTGACTGTATGCATGTGATAATAGCATATGAATTTAACATTATTATCATCATCATCACCATTTATTTATATAATGTCACTAATTCCGCAGCGCTGTACAGAGAACTCACATCAGTCCCTGCCCCATTGGGGCTTACAGTCTAAATTCCCTAACACACACACAGACACACACTAGGGTCAATTTGTTAGCAGCCAATTAACCTACCAGTATGTTTTGGGTTTTTTTGGAGTGTGGGAGGAAATTGGAGCACCTGGAGGAAACTCACACAAACACAGGGAGAACATACAAACTCCTCACAGATAAGGCCATGGTCGGGAATTGAACTCATGAACCCAGTGCTGTAAGACAGAAGTGCTAACCACTACGCCACCATGCTGCCCGTTATTATTTATTCATTCATTCATTCAATACCAATGTTGTCTACAGTGCCACATAATGTATATAGGATATACCGATATATACGTATGTCTCCTATATCAAGCTAATCTGTGGGTTAGGCTCAGAGGGGTATTTTTGTGAATCGAGGGGGGGGGGGTAACTTAATGAGGTAACTTGTGTTAAAACACTTCAGGTTCCACTGTTTAAATAAAACAAAATAATAACTTTTCTATAAAAAAATAGAGCAGATATAATTTTTAAAAAATTATTTATATATGTATTCCCTCCACAAATAGTATTTGGTGTCTGGGAGCCGGTTTATAATACTATTTGTTTTCAGGGAGCTGGATAATAGTTGAATTGATTTTAAAAAAGTTTATTGCAGTAATAAATTATTACTTTCATCTTCTGTACCTGATAACGCCACCTGGAGTCAGTGTCAGGTATTGCAGTGCGACTAGTATCGGTGCCAGACTTGACAAATATTCTCCCGTCATGCAAAGGCGCGGAGAAGTCTTCACCATCAAATAACAACGAAGTCATTCTGTATTTGTCTATCATGTCTACATATAGTTCTAAAGGTGCGCTATATGCCGCTTCTTACAATATATATAATATAAAGATAATTTCACAGAGGAAAATTACCTAGTTTGACTCCAAAACAATATACTCTATGCTCTTCAATGACCTTTTTCCTTTAAACGCCTCCAGCTGCCTTGACTTGGGTATAGATCTGCAGGAATTGCGTGTGATACATTCACAGGGACAAGGATAAATGTTTCGCTGCTCAAGAAAATGTAATTGGACAGAGGGAACCTGCAGCTGCGGCACGGAGGGGAGATTTTTACATATATCAGGTGTGACAGGAGACACCTGATCACAGAGCAGAGTGTTACTGAGGAGCACAGCCATCGTACATGGTTGGGGATCTAGACCACCAGAACTGGTCACCAAAGATTCAAGGTCGTATATCTGATGTAACTGGGAGCTTTGTCCAGTCCTCTTCGATGTTGTTAGATAGAGCCCCTCGATTCAGCGCTATTGGCGAGGTCACAGAACAGGCAATCTGCTATGAAACATAGGAGGGGTGCAGGACATGATGAAGGCGGCTGGTCCAAATGTGGACAAACCCTACAAGTAATTTGTGTCACATATGTTCTGGTTTTATTGCCACACAGCAGATTTCAAGTATGGGGGCTATACAATTGGTCGCCGATTGCATATACTTTTGGGTGGAAAAGTCTAGTGGAAAAGTCTAGTGGATAAAGCCCATGGTTAACCATGGGCTTAATTCAAACCAAATGGATTTTCGGTGGACTTCACAGGTAAAGTCTGAAGTCTGGCAAACAGCTACGAAATGATCAAAACCCAAAGTCGCGTTCACTGACGGTGAATCAGAACTGTTTTCCCATTTTAGTCACATGTAATTGGTTGTCAACAAAGAGGAGTCTCAGGGACTTCGATAATTTACCAGCTGGCAACATTAGTGAATGGAAGCACCTATCGGGGCCCCCCTTCCTTGTGACCTCACTGAGAGAGGTTTGCGACTAATTTTGGTATTGAGTCCATTAAAGCTGGTATTATTTGCTGTATATATCGTCCCTATAAGTTTCCTTATGGTGAATGTATATGTCCTTGCGACATGCTATTCCATTACTTTCAGGGCATACAAATTCATACAGGGGACTAATATTTATTGTGTAATGTATTATAATTTCCCATTACCCACATAGCTTGAACCTTGGATGATCTGTATGGTTCTTTTCGGTGTAAGTCATTGTAGCCAGTCTTATAGGTGTCTTTGAACACTTAATCGGGCAATAAAAATGATGGGCGATTGGCCCTCTATGGCCATTAAAATTAAAGGGTCGATTGCCCCTTTGAGTAAACAATCAGGGCAAGTAGATAAGAAGCAGGCTTTATAAACACCTCAGTTTAAACATTGTGGGCACCCTAGGTGCCCCTGCCCACTCGGGCAACAACCCAGCCTTTATTCCGTGTTTAAGGCTCATGGGCCGGTCCCATGGTGGGCTTCCATGGTCTGGGTAACTAAGCTAACTGAATTTTTCTCCTTTAAAATATTTCTAATGGGCTGCTGAGCAGAGTTTTGCTCCTCAGGCTAAAATTTGAGAGTCAGTCCCTGTTTAGGTTCTCCCTACACCCTGCCCCCTATTCAACTGCCTTGTTTGTTTATAGGGAACACTGTGATTTGCTGAATTCCATTTTCATGAAATTAATTTCTGCTTTAAGGCTATATGATAACAGAGGGCAATCCCCACCAACGTACTAGTCTTGGGGGTGGGTTGTGGGACTCAAAAAGGTAGAATGCACCATAATAATATCACAAATACGATTACAAAATCCGTTTTAGCCAGGAAAACCTTCGCTTGCTGTTTTAAGCAATTAGGAGCACATTTACACAGAGCTGCTTACTCTAAAACACTTTCCTGATTTATTGCTTCTCTTTTCACAATAGGAAAGCATTTAATATGTACTGTATCGAGAGCAGTTGCAGACTCAGCGTGGCTTAAATTCTTTTATCTTTCCTAGGTTTATTCACACACACATCTCAAAGCGCCGGTCCTTCTCCACGTACTGTGAAATATATCTCCTGTACAGTGTTATCTTCCACAGTAATCAGATATGGGGGACCTGATTATTATAATACAGCATTAATGTCCCACAGAGCTAGATTCTCTTTGTATGATAATTAGTTACAGTCGCCATCCAGCATTGACTCAGATCTAGAATACAGAGGTGTATTCATTATCTAAGTAGGGTTTTACGTCCCATAAAGGACAATGACAGAATTGATCACCTGCTGTTTCAAGCACTACCACAGTGGGAATGATTTAAATATTTTCTCTGCAGAAAAAAATATATTGTGTTACAACGGTACAATATGCGGACATTTTTATTTTGTCCACCCAGAGTATATATAGGTGCGCATCCCCCCATCTGTTTTGAGAAGGTCCCCCACAAAACCGGTCTGCGGAACCTTTTGCGGGATGGGATCTCCAGATAGAAATGGATGAGGCAGAGGCGCAATTTTAAATTTTAGCGCCTGGGGCGAGAAACAAAAATGCCGTCCCCCTCAGGGGCAAACGCAGGATTTGTAGAGGGGGTTTTCCACACCACGCCGCCAGTGGGCGTGACCAGCATGCATGGGGGCGTGGCTATAATTTTAGACAACGCTTGGCTGCTCTCCAACTCTCCCTATCCCCATAATATACATGGACAATGCTGCGTGCACTACTGTTAGGTGCACGCAGCTCTCCCTTTTCAAGCAGAGCCGTGTGAAGTGGGGGCAGGGTCCAGCCACCTCAATAATACAGTGCACCAGGATTGGAGGGGGGTTTCCCAGGCACTAGGAACCTCCACCCCCATCGTTTTGCCTATGCCCCTAGCACTTAATTTTAGCCAAATGATGTAAGAAGGCACGGCTGTTAGAGAAGATGGTAAATGATTGGCTGCAGCGGGCTCCAATCAAGCACTGCCTTTACTACACTCCTTAATGCCAGTCTTCACATTCCGCCAATCAGATCATGTTTTCAAGATTTCTTTAATCAGACACAGATGAGTTCATTTATTTGGCTGGGCAGTAACTATCCCTCCTGTTATCACAGACAGAAATCCAGAAAACCTGACCTGTGTGAGGACCAGGAAATCTCTGCCCTCAGGGAAGGGGCACTGTCTGGCAATGGGGGAGTTGAAAATGTAAATTAGAGTTCATTAAATACACAGCTGGGATGATACATCGGTCGCCCGCCCAGGACATCTCTCCTATTTAATAATACATAAGGACATGTAAGAGTTCTTATACTCACATGAGCTAAATAAGACCTTTAGATGAACCTATTTTCAGCTGCACTTACATATTTATATATTGATTTGTTGATGAAGAGAGCACACAGCAGCGGTACACAAGATCTCGCAGTAAGAGCCAGTCTTGTGATGCCTCATTGCACAGTCAGTAGCTCCATCACACCGCGACTGAACGCTCAGCTCATGAGTTAACCTATTGCCCTGCAAGTTGTACATTCCCTGCTCCACTTTTACTAAGCTCAGAGGCATGATACCTGAGAGTTTGACTACAACTCCCAGAATGCAATGCAGCCACTGAGAGTTGTAGCTCAAGAACAGAGTGAGTATGTAGTTTCAGAAGAGACCAGGGACGAAGTTTACTAAAGGACGTTTTGATGAAACTGCTAGTTTAAGGCGGTTTTAAAACTGCCAGATTTATTAAAGACCAAGGGGGGTAAATGTATCAAGCTGAGAGTTTTCCGGCGGGTTTGAAAAGTGGAGATGTTGCCTATAGCAACCAATCAGATTCTATCTATCATTTTGTAGAATGTACTTAATAAATGATAGCTACAATCTGATTGGTTTTTCAAACCCCACGGAAAACTCTCAGCTTGATACATTTACCCCCAAATCTCAGATAAAAAGGCTGAAAACCACAGCTATATTGTCATCCAGAACATGAGAGGAGGCACCATGGACATATAAATTATATGGGCAATCATTATTTATTGATTAAGGGGCACAGTTCATTTATAATTAACTTATGGGGCAAATTTATTTTTTTATTATTTTAAGAATGCAATATTATTGGATTGTTAAACCTTAATCTGACTCTTCCGATACTCTTTATGATCAAACGTTTGCTCAATCCGGGCCTCTATATTTGATAGCATTGTCATGTTACCCACACGTGTTGATATCTTAACAAGCTGAAATAAAATGATCGGACTGATGTATGTGCAGCCAACTTTAGAAATGATGGGAGATGTCTGTAAAATAATGATAAATGATTTGGTGGAATCCATGTGGGACCAACATTATTATTATACAGCACCTTTAATTCTGGGTATAAAGTTAATAACATTCAGCCCAAACTTTGGGGGCTCCTGTTTGAGGTGTACTGGAATCAGCCTTTCCCATCATCTGTAACTTCTAATCACAGATGATGATCATCATCATCTATTTATATAGTGCCACTAATTCCATAGCGCTGTACAGAGAACTCACTTACATCAGTCCCTGCCTCTTTGGAGCTTACAGTCTAAATTCCCTAACATACACACACAGAGACAGAGAGAGAGAGACTAGGGCCAATTTTTGATAGTAGCCAATTAACCTACCAGTATGTTTTTGGAGTGTGGGAGGAAACCGAAGCACCCGGAGGAAACCCACGCAAACACCAGGAGAACATACAAACTCCTCACAGATAAGGCCATGGTTGGGAATCAAACCCAAGACCCCAGTGCTGTGATGCAGAAGTGCTAACCACTGAGCCCCCGTGCTGCACTAATCTTCCAATATAACAGTGAACTACTGCTATACCTCTACTGTGACGACGATACCTCTTTACCTCTTGGTACAGTCCAATAGCCAGTTCCAGATCTTTTTCAGACTTTCAAGATAAGCGTCACTGTAGAGAAATATAGAGAGTTATAAACAAAAATAAATCATTTTAGCAAAGTCACATCACCATTAGGGAATACAAAGATGTTCCTTTAAAACTCGTGGTTCCCAGTCCGGCCGTGGAACGGATGAAGCGAGTCTAATTCAATCCTAGCAAAATATATGTTGTTGTAGTCAGATTTGTTTTTATGACATTTAAAAATACGGCTACAACATTAACAACCCCGGCGAGACGGAACAAATGTCAGCGAATGGTCACACGTTCTCTGCTGGGCGTTGCAGACAACGGACTGATTTTATTCTTAACCATCAGTAACTCAAAACACGTTCTTTACAATCCCAGAATCATAATGACCTTTTCCCTCTCTTACTGCTCAATCTCCCCGTATGTGCTAATTACATATGATTAGCTGGTAAACAACGTTACTGATCAGAGCAGTTCGTACAGTAAGGACACATTGAGGGGTAGATTTATCCAACATTCTAAATAAGGAAAAGTGGAGGTGTTGCCCATAGCAACCATTCAGATTCTAGCTGTCGTTTCTGTAATACATTGTAGAACATGATCTCTGGAATCTGGTTGCTACGGGCAACACCTCCACTTTTCCTTTAGATCGCATCCTCCAGTGTGATAAGGAAACATTTGTGACACGGGATCTGGCAGAAGGTCCCATCACTGTTATGTTTTACATGTGTGACATCACTCGACTCCAAGTATAAATGATGACATCACTGCTGACCCACTATAAGCCTACACTTTATAAAATTTTACACATATTCATACCACTCAATATCACCTGTGTATATATATATACAGTATATGTTACAGGATTAGCCTCATAGGCAGCAGCCTGATCTGAGACAATTTACGCTCAAATCCATTCAGCTCCCGCAGAGAAATCCCCCACTGGATTATTAGTTTTACATTCGTTGGATTGTGGCTACTTTATGTTGGTATCAGAGTAATGCTAGCTATGATTATGTTGGGATATTGAACGCTGTCTGATTAAACATCCCTGACTCCTCAGAAGGTCAGCTAAGTAGATGGAAATGTTAATCAGAATGTAATTATCTGCTTAGCGTTTTCATTCACTGCCAATAATGAGCGGATCTAATCTTTGCAGAGACACGAGGAAAGCTTGTGTGACACACAATCCGCTGCCCGGCCAGAGCCACCATTGTAACGCTCTATGTAGAGAATATCTGATACATGTATGTCCCTTTACAGGAAGCTGGAAGCTAGCACAGATAAATGTTACTTGGAGTCATACTCTCATAAACATCGGCTGTACATCGGTCTATTCGCGGTCTACTGATAAAAGCGTCTAATCTTTATATACCTTAAGACCAAGATTAAGGCCTAGATTTACTAAACTGCGGGTTTGGAAGAGTGGAGATGTTGCCTATAGCAACCAATCAGATTCTAGCTGTCATTTGTTTAGTGCACTCTACAAAATGACAGCTGGATTCTGATTGGTTGCTATAGGCAACATCTCCACTATTTCAAACCTGCAGTTTAGTAAATATACCCCGAATCCACTGATCCATTGGTGATGTACAGCGGTTTAAAACACCTAAATCACACATGTAATATATCCCATTTTCACAGTAAATAAATGTAGTGTGCCCGACTCTTATCTTTACTGAATCTAGTCTTCCCTGTTTTCTGCCTAAATAACTAATTTGTCTTGTTTCTTATATAACTAATAACTATTTTTTCCACTTTTTGTTTAGTGTAGTGTTAAAATCCTTTTTTTTTGCAAATCCTTTCAGAGCTGGATTAAGACTCTGGGGAACCTGGGGCACTTTAGACAAGGGGGCCCTATGATGTAATATGGTTATCATTTTAAACAGATCTTAGACAAATACACAGGCAATACTGTGTACACTACTGTTAGGGGCACGCAGCTCTGCCTTCACGAGCAGTACAGTGTGAAGCGGGACATACCTCCCAACTGTCTTTGTAGTCGAACCAAATTCTGACTAAGCAAGACAGTCACCCAAATTCGGACTGCCCCACTAGATTCAGGACAGTTGGCAGACTGTACTGCTCTCTCCTACCTGTCGCTTTCACCACATGTGGCTGCTGGTGTCTTTAGATCAGTTGCTGCTTGTCTGGATCCTGGAATGTTGAAGGCCCTCTTTGGGAAAAAAATGGGTACATGTAATTTAGAAAACTCCAACCATTCCCAATTGCACCCACGTTTTATAATTAGGCCTTCCTCCAGTCCCAACATTAAAATAATAATATTCACATTTGCTAAGTAGATCTATTTCCCTCCAACCAGCCCCAACATTCAATTAATAGCAATTACATTTAATAGAACTTTTTCCCACAACCATCCCCGTCATTAAATAATTCATATTCACATTGAATAAATAGCCCTCCTCCCAAAACTCAGCCCCACATTCAATTATAGACCTAAACCACCCCTGCATTAAATTAAAAGTACTGTCACACCATATTAAATTGATAGGCCCCACTATTAAATTAAATAGCCCCACCATCATCCCACAAATAAGAGCACCCATTAAATAATTCGCCCCCACCTGCACTTCACCATTAAATAGCCTACCTCCCACACTATATTAACACATCCCCCCCACACACACATTACATTAACATACCCCTCCCCCACACACATTATATTAACATACCCTGCCCACACACATTACATTAACATACCCTCCACCCACACAATACATTAACATATCCTGCCCACATACATTACATTAACATATCCTGCCCACATACATTACATTAACATACCCTGCCCACACACATTACATTAACATACCCTGCCCACACACACACTGCATTAACCTACCTCCCTCACTTACCTAGTTCCATCCACGCGTGCTGTGTGGTCTTGCTGCTTTTCACACACCTGCCACGCAAGGTGCGTCCCATGTCACACTGGGTCTCTCGGAGGCCACACATAGAGGGAGAAATGGAGGGAGGGGGGATTGATCGAAAGGATCCGCGGCCAATGATGGAAGGTGACTGGTCCTGGAGGAGGGGCCAGCCACTAAGTAAAAGAGACTTGGGCTGGTCCCTGGATTGATCCAACATAGTCTTTTTTCTGTCCAGCCCACGTGCCCCTAGCCAGGTGGCCCCCTGATAGAGGGGGGCCCGGGGCACAGTGTCCCTGTGCCCCCCCTTCGTCTGGCCCTGAATCCATTGGCTTGTAAAATAAAAAAAACACATTAGTAACAATGCTACTACACTATATTAAGTCCCGTGGAAAATGAGTTAAACTTTGGCTAGCCCGCCTACTGAATAGACAGTCAATCAATCAGAAGTAGTCTCTCATTGAGAGGCTTTTGTTCTGACCCGCCCTAGAGGATCGGGACAGATGTTAAGTTGCACGGCCCGTGCATTAAGTGGAGGAAGGGCTGTGTGGCTTTCTTTTTCAATGAATTGCCAAACAGCAGCTTAGTAAATCTGTCTGTTTGTACTTTGATCATGTTGAAAAGTGGAGTGGTCGATGTGTAAAGTAGTGGATGGTTAAACTGAGGTTTTCAGTCGTTTAACTGACGTTTTGCCCTTTAAAAACGCCAAAGAAAACATGGAAAGCTGTCGGTGTCATCACACTGTCCTTTTGTAAGACGAGCCCTAAGTCTGTATTGTACAAATTTGTGCCTGGATATGTTCATTGTCCGAATGAACTAACTAAAACTTTTGGTGCTTGAAAATAAAGAGGGAGGTGGAGTTTTTATCGATTCAAGAGAAATAATCAAACCAGCTGAATAAAAAAAAAAATCGAAAAACACTGTGGGCCTGGAAATGATCATATTGTGCTTTTTCTTTCAAACGCACGCAATGTGGGCACACGCACATCCGTATCAACTATAAGCGGATCTGAAGAGATGTCTCTGGTTGAATATTGATGTAGGTTTGCTGTATTTGCTGTGTGCGGTACTCGCTGTATTGAGACAGACACATTACACTGCACTATTCGTACAGACCGTCTGTGCAATTTAAAGTCCAAGCAGAACGCACATAAAAAAACATTTATTGTCATCTGTTAATAACATAGTTATTGATAGAAAAACATTAAAAAAAAATCCCCCCCCCCCAGAAATACATTTATCAGGATGTTATGAATGTCTCCTGTACATAAAATACATTTATACAGTTGCTTCTGATTACACACACATGTTTTAGCTGTATACACAGCCGTCGTCACTAGTAATCAGCACTTACACCCGACCTGTAGCTGGAATAAGGGATACTGCTGAACATCACGTACCTGAGAGATGTGCAGCGCTTGAATCAGATGCTGCTGCGTGCGCTCCAGCTTGGCAGGTCCTTACTGTACACTGACTGTGTGCATACGCCCAGTCCCCTCCCCGCTCCACCCATGAAATCATAGGCTGTAGTCAGGATCCTTTGCGCTCTAAGATGAATTGAATGTTGTTTCGTTGTTTGACGTATAGTCCAGATCTGGACGTGCGCAGCGGGATTTAACGCAAAGTACGTCACGTATCAGCATTTGCAATTCCTAACAAATCAGGCCCTGTATGTGTAGTTGAATTTGATACAAAGTAAAGTTTAAGGAAATGTCAGATATCAAACTGTTCTTGTGCAATAAAACAAAATATCACTGTATGGCACAGACAGGTTTGGGGTCCATTTTATAGCCAATGGCCCACGATTATAGCAATCTCACCCCTCACAACCGCCTCTTTTCTTAGACGGCTATTCCGAGAAACCGCAGGTTGATCCATTTCACGATTTGTATTTTTAAAAAAACAAAATCGAGATGGCAAATGGAAACTCAGCGCTTTAGAATAACTTCGGTCTCCCGTAAATCTGACACTGCCAAATGCTAAGAAAATCACTGGGAAAACGGCGGTTCAGCAAAGCTCACTTTAGTACATCGCCCCCTAGTGTTTTCCTAGTGCTATTTGCAGCTTATTAGCAAACTTAGGGAGCTGTGTGTGATAACACTTTGCCTGCTCTCTCATTATAAGAGCTCTCCTAATAAGTATCGTATTGTGACGATTATCCCATTTGTAGTAAAATTAGCAGGAGGGCTCTAGCAGAGGATAAAGGGATTACGGGTAAGAGAAACAACATAAGCCTACTAAATGGTAAGGTCTGCAAGCAGGCTAACACTATTACAGAAACTAGGTAAAGTCCTGCAACAACAATGTTCATCTCTGAATATTTACTTTAATGATAAATATTATGCTAAATGGTTTGACTGGGTGTACATAGTTATTTCAAAAATGGAAAATAAACATCAGACAGTATGGGTATCTTGGTCTCCCATCCTTTGACATGAGGGGGTGTCATCAGGGGTATTGGGGATCATTTATGAGCCGGAAAAGGAATGTGGAGGGTACAACAGCTGTTCCCTTCTGCTTTGTGATGTCAAGTGCGTTTTTTGTGCTGTTTGCGGTTTTTTTTTAGGCCTTTTGTCGTTTATATTTTTTATTATAACGGGGCAATTGATCGCTTTTAAGTTTTGCGATGCATGTGTAAAGCGTCTCACAGGCTAAGATGGCTAAGATGTTCCGAAGGAATGACGGAAATATGTATACTTATCTCAATAATAACGATGGCTTTATGTGTTTGTATATAACATATACATTAATAATGGGTCACAGTGGGATCTAAGTAGACTTGTGCCTAAATACCGCTGTTCCTGAATCTTTCCACCATCCAAATAATTGGTCGCAAAGTACTGGGCGACATGAATGCAATGTTAATACCCGCTCTATGGTTTTTATTAGGGAAATAACATGCAGGAAAAAAGTTATTCTTTTGCGTCACGATAGTCCAAGAACATGAAGCTAAAAATATATTGTGCTTTCACACGTGAAGTATTTTCACTTGCGAAAAGACAATGCCTGATTTTTCAATAGGCTGACCAGGCTGCAGTCTAGGGCGCAAAGCTATTGGGGGGCACAAGAGTTTTGGGGGTGCACAATTGAGACAGGGAGAGGTATGAACTTAAATTCATATTGAAAATGAGAACAGTGGCTATCCAAAGCAAATAGAAAACATGAAGGGAAAATGTAGAAAGGTTTAATCTTGACGTATTCCCATGGTAAAGGCTGAAGTCGTGGGCGTGCGCTTGAGGACAAGCGATTAGAATGACAAGGATGGCGACGGGAGCCGGTGCGATGACCCCCCACAAACACACACACTCACCCTCCACCTTCACCCTCAGTAGCGCTCTTTCACGCCTTTGTTCTGCTGTAGAGCTCTTAATTTAGTGCAAATGAAATGAATTATAAAGATTACCATGACCCGAAAAAGCCAAGAGGAACTGAGGTTCAAAATCACATAAACGTAAACAATTTTTTTTTGGGGGGGGGTGAAGGAAGCCAGCTTTTTACATTAAGGGTGAGTTTGTTTTTATCTTAAGCCGATTGTCGAAGGCGAAGGGGCGCTAAGAGCATATTAGCCTATGGTGGCCTGTACCCTTAATCAGACCCTGGAAAAAGGGCAATTAAATAGACACCCCATAGTCTTTTAACTTAACTGTTCCAGAAATCAGGGCTGTCAAATGAAAAATCGGGACTGTTTTGGAGGTATGTTATAAGAAGACTATTATTGCATTTGTCAAATTACCCAATACATTCCCATTACTGAAGCATACATTGTGGACTGAAATGACTGTGGGCTCTGAGCCGTGTTGCCCCCTGTACTTATATTTGACTGTGCTTACACGATATTCCAGCAGGGGTCACTGTCTCTTCTTTCAGACATGATTGTGTCAGTCTGCCCTGCTTGATGAGGTCACAGTGATGTCACTAATTCCTAGCGAGCTGATAGGCCGCCTTCTCCTGAATATGGGTTCGGCCTGCAGAATGGCTGCTTTTACTGTGCACAGGTGACCGAGGCAATTTAGGTGTCCACCACACATGGCAAGTAGCAAATATTCTCCAGCAGGGGCATAACTATGGGGTTGCAGTGCGGGGGTGGAGGTGAGGGGGCTTGGCAATGCCTCACAACCCCTTTTATATCCCCTGCTCTGAGGGGAGGATGGCATTGCCGGGCCCTTAACCACACTACTAGGTGCACGCAGCTCTCCCTTTTCACGCAGAGCCGTGTGAAGCGGGGGCAGGGTCCAGCCACCGCAATTATACAATGCCCCAGGCTTGGAGGGGGTTTCCAGGCACTAGGAACCCCCCCCCCCCCCCCCTCCCCACTCGTTTGGCTATGGGGTATAGGAACAAGCACAGGGGTAATAGGGAAGGGCTGGGGCCGGGGGCACTGGAGAGCCCAGCACTGGCCCTGCCCACACCCACGCAGCCACATGCAGAGGGTAGTATTTAACAAGCACTATAAAAGATGGTTGTCTTGTGTCTGGCACTGGAGCAGCTGTTTCCTTCTTTGCTTGGATAACCTTGTACTACACACCATCTGCTTCTCAATGCAAGAGCGACTCCTAAACATTGTGTCACCGGCAATTCCTTATCTCCATCCATGTTCACTGTGTAGAAGAGACAGGTTCCCCTCTCCAGCACGTGTAATTATTATTATGTTATATACGGCTGTCTCTGCTGTTGCCTAGCAACCTTTATGTATCCCGGACCTGCAGAAAGGGATTGTTACATCTTCTGCACATCTGATCTGATAACAATGTGTCATCCCACAAGTTCAGCTTCCCATCTAAGTCCAAGGCTGTAACCTAAATTATTTCATTATTAGCTCTAAGGAATATGTGAGCGGTTGTGACCCTTCTTATAGTCGGAGATGCTTAATTTATTTCCCATGAGAAGGGTACATAGGGAAAGCTGCAGTGTGATACATATGGGTCCCGCCCATAGATCACATCAGAACGTTGCAATACATAATGTTTAACCTGCGGGGGGTGATTATGGCTCCACTGGACCCCACAGGGACAGGTAACGTAACATCCTGAGATAACGATAGTTTGCAGCGACAAGAAATGCCTTCGCCTGCTTTGCAAATTACTAGCATCGCATGTGGGGACTGCGATAATGCACGAAAATTAGGTTAATGCAGGAGTTTTCTTATGCATTAACCCCTTCATAAATTGTGTACCTGGATGCAATGGCCATTTAACGGAGACAACTGCTATTTACGCCAATTTTATGGCTGCAGATGCTACTTGCTGTTGCTTTGATATTTGGTGCATTTTGTAACCTGTGTTTGTTAAACTACATTTTGGTGTGCTTATTTCAAGCGTATTATGTGGATTTTATGTGCATATTTCTATGTTGCATTTTACAGTCAGTTTTCAAATAAAGAGACCTACAATTTGCCAATGGAAGAGATAAACATGCGGGTGCCATTTCAGCATAAAATCTTTCACAAATCAAACCGTTTAAAAACACAACATGATACTAAAGAAACACAAGAATGTACATTTTTTTTAATTGCCCATGTAAACAATCACAGTGAATAATTTAAAACTATGACAAATTTTACAAGTATTTAAGCATGTGTACAAAGTGCCTACAAATTGCTGAAAACAATGCACCTGGGTATATGAGCCATAGACTTCAATGCAACAGTGCCCCCCGGTGGCCAAACAACCATGATGCGATGCATAACACAAATACTTTTTTTTTTTACCAGTCAATTTTTGACAAAGCAACTCCGAGGGACCTCTTGTTTTATTCCTCTAAAATAGTCATCTCTTTGTATAAGTGTATAAGCGGAAATTTAGAAGTGTCAGTATGTGTGTGTATATATATATATATATATATATATATATATATATATGTATGTGTATAAAAACTGTACAATGGTTCCTTACAATAACCTCTGTGCTAGATAATCAAATACTTCTCACTAAGCACCGCGCCCGCAGGGCCGGTGCAAGGTTGCTCGGCACCCTAGGCAAATCTTCAGCCTACCTCCCCTCCTCCCCTCAATACTGCCACACTTGCCCCTCACACACTTGACAATTGTAAAATAAAAATAATAACTCTT